>NW_019491828.1:0-420 GCF_002814215.2 Seriola lalandi dorsalis | reverse complement strand
GGAATTCAAAAAAATTAGAATACTGTGAAGAAATCACCATTTACTTCTCAGTTTTTGCAAAAAAAAAAAAAAAGAAAGAAATTAGGATCACATCAAAATCAATCAAAATATGGTACTTTCAAAACGATATGTCAATCTTGGTTGGGAATCCCTTTGCCTTAATCACTGCCTCGATGCGACGTGGCATTGCCTGGGAGTTATGGAAGCCCAGATTTCCTTGATGCTTGCTGCTTCTTTGTTGTTGGGTCTGGTGCCCCTCATTTTCCTCTTGAGAATACCCCATAGATTCTTAATGGGGTTTAGGTCCGGCGAGTGGGCTGGCCAGTCAAGCACTGTGATGGCATGGACATCAAACCAGGTTTTGGTGCTTCTGGCGGTATGGGCAGGGGCCAGGTCCTGCTGGAAGATGAAATCTGCATC
>NW_019491827.1:0-420 GCF_002814215.2 Seriola lalandi dorsalis | reverse complement strand
TTTTTTTTTTAACACGGTGTCAGACAATTACAGCCTGCTACAGTCTTACAAAGCAGTTTGGTGATCCAGAACAGGACTTCCCAATCTCTCACCAGCTTTTCCTCCTCCTTCTTCCTCTTGAGCTCCTCGATTTCCTTTCTTCGCTCTGTGCGTTGACGTGCGCGGGCCTCCATGGCTTCACAGAGAGGGAGGAGAGGGGTCACTGGAGCACAAGGTATTCTTCTACAATAGTCTCAGGAGTGTGTCGCATGTGCATGTTTATGTATGCCTCACTCTTAATATTCTTAACACATTACCAGATGTTAAGGTAAGCAGTGTTATTGTTGAAGGACCATACACCTATAAGGCTTTTATATCTACATGTGTGACTCAAGGTTATCCAATTTTCTTGATAGAGGAGCCACAATTGGATGATTGATG
>NW_019491826.1:0-420 GCF_002814215.2 Seriola lalandi dorsalis | reverse complement strand
CCCGTTCAAGGTGAAGTATAAACTGGCCGGGTAGCGCATCTGGAACCGCAGTCCTGACGCCGGGCTTCCCTCACCTGGGGTGATAGGTCCTGACGGATGTAGATCTTGTCTCCCTGGTGGGTGACCTCGCCTTTCTCTCGGACAGCAGCAAGGATCCGTTGTTTGTCACTAAAGTCGGTCGGTTAATATCTTCACTTTTTTTTCGAGTTCAGCTAGCTTGATCTCCAGAGAGGATGTGCAGTCCTCGCCATCAGAGATGCCGGTTTCAGTCTCAGTAATTCGTTTTGTGTTGTCTTCGACGCGGCTGCTTAGTTTGTCCAGAGTTGAATGCAGATCTGTAAACCTCCGCTCCATAAGAGCGCCAATCTTTTCAGTAACAGTCTTAGAAACTGTGTTGGCCACGTTTTCCTCAAACGACGT
>NW_019491825.1:0-425 GCF_002814215.2 Seriola lalandi dorsalis | reverse complement strand
CATAGTATAGTAAGGCATAAAAAGTCATAAAAAAAGTCATAGTATAGTAAGGCATGAAAAAGTCATATTATAATAAGGCATAAAAAGTCATAAAAAAGTCATAGTATAGTAAGGCATGAAATGTCATAAAATAATAAGGCTTGAAAAGCCATAATAAAGTAAGGCATAAAAAGGTCATAGTGTAATTAACCATAAAAAAGTCATAGTATAGTAAGGCATAAAATGTCATATTATAGTCAGTCATAAAAACATCTTAGTATAGTATGGCATAAAAATTCATAAAATAATAAGGCTTGAAAACCCATAATAAAGTAAGGCATAAAAAGGTCATAGTGTAATTAACCATAAAAAGAGTCATAGTATAGTAAGGCATAAAATGTCATATTATAGTCAATCATAAAAACGTCTTAGTATAGTAAGGCATA
>NW_019491824.1:0-420 GCF_002814215.2 Seriola lalandi dorsalis | reverse complement strand
TCTTCAGGCAGGAGTGCAAGGAAAATTGACTAATAGACAATTTATCATACACTAAACTTTCTTTTGTATCAACTAAACTGTATGCAACTTTCAACGCAGAGAGCTGTATTGAAAGCTGAGTGTTTATATTGTAGATAGGATGATAAGAACCACTTAAAATATTGGTCATATCAATAGAATTCCTTATTACATACACAGTTATTACACTTCGTAAGTGTAGAGATTCTAACTCTGATAAAACTGCTAATGAACAGACTTCACTAAATGAACCCAAATGTCTCACCACCAACTTTTAGGTATCACTAATCAAACCAGGGGAGATGTTTATTAGTTATTCATTGCCCAGCAGCATAGCTGTGCACGCACACACACACGCACACACACACACACACGCACGCATGCACGCACACACACGCACAC
>NW_019491823.1:0-420 GCF_002814215.2 Seriola lalandi dorsalis | reverse complement strand
TGGTATTTCACCTGCCCCCAGGTTGGTCCCGCCTACACCCTTTACTGGTTGTATGAGACGTTTTTGACGATAAATGATCATTGTTATTGGGTGAAAAAAATATGATCGATCTCCCGCGATTAATCGTCTAGTCGACTACTTTTTGGGAGCAGTCAATGACTACTAAAATACAGCACTCGTGAATGCCCTACTGTCTGTACACCTGTCTGTCTCACACCTGTCTTTCTGTCTGTCTGTACACCTGTCTTTCTGTCTGTCTCACACCTGTCTGTCTGTCTGTACACCTGTCTCTCTCTCAGCCTGGTGTCTCCGCAGTGAGGGCGTCAGCTCGGTTCTCCTCGGAGTCTCCAACACAGAACAACTGCTGGAAAACCTTGGTTCTATCAGGGTGAGACCCCCCCCCCCCCCACACACACACAC
>NW_019491822.1:0-420 GCF_002814215.2 Seriola lalandi dorsalis | reverse complement strand
AGCTCAGAGAAATGCATCAAATCCCATCTGCAGTGTTTATATATATATATATATATATATATATATATGAATACACCCCATCTTGTATGAGATGTGCAGCGCCTCCTTTTAAACCGTCACCAGAAAAAAAAAGAAAAAGATATGATTGAATTTTGAGGCGTTTTCACGTCCCACGGAGCTGGAGTGTAATGCATCAGTGTGATGTGTGAAACATGTTTATGGAAATTTATGAAGATGAATCTTTCTCAGACAAATGTCTGCTGTGAAATGTGTGTGTGAAATAATGTGGTGACAGAGCTCAACATGATTGTTTATTATAACTGTTATTAATAACTGATTTATTATTATAAACTGTTATTATTAGTATTATAACCAATGACACATGAATTTCCCCTAGTGGATAAATAAGGTATCCATCCA
>NW_019491821.1:0-420 GCF_002814215.2 Seriola lalandi dorsalis | reverse complement strand
GGTAATCGCTGGAGAGTCTTGCATGGGGACAAAGAACAATCTGGCAGTGAGTGTGGAGGAGAGTGGGGCTTTTAACCAGGCTTGATTGCTGATGAGCTGCAGCTGAGTGAACAGGTGAATGGAGTGACTGACGAGGTGGGTGTGGTTGGCAGCTGGGGTGAGCAAGGGAGTGGTGAGTGAAGAACTACTGAAGGCAGGTATGTATGGAGGACAAACCATGACACACAGAGACTAAATAGACACAAGGGAGGCAAGGGTGATTAGCAAATGTCAAACCAAGACACTATGGCAGAAAAAATCCAAAACAACAAAAGTATCCCATCTAAAAATAGTTCAAAACAATCCCAATCGCAATTAATAAGCATGCAAAACAAACATCCAACCAAGAATATTCTGCTGTTTGACACATATAGAGGAGGT
>NW_019491820.1:0-424 GCF_002814215.2 Seriola lalandi dorsalis | reverse complement strand
GAAGGGTAATCGCTGGAGAGTCTTGCATGGGGACAAAGAACAATCTGGCAGTGAGTGTGGAGGAGAGTGGGGCTTTTAACCAGGCTTGATTGCTGATGAGCTGCAGCTGAGTGAACAGGTGAATGGAGTGACTGACGAGGTGGATGTGGTTGGCAGCTGGGGTGAGCAAGGGAGTGGTGAGTGAAGAACTACTGAAGGCAGGTATGTATGGAGGACAAACCATGACACACAGAGACTAAATAGACACAAGGGAGGCAAGGGTGATTAGCAAATGTCAAACCAAGACACTATGGCAGAAAAAATCCAAAACAACAAAAGTATCCCATCTAAAAATAGTTCAAAACAATCCCAATCGCAATTAATAAGCATGCAAAACAAACATCCAACCAAGAATATTCTGCTGTTTGACACATATAGAGGAGGT
>NW_019491819.1:0-420 GCF_002814215.2 Seriola lalandi dorsalis | reverse complement strand
GAGTTGTGATGTTTGAGGATTAACATCAACATTCAGTGACGTTCTCTGGAGCTGAAACAATCAGCTGATCTTTTCAGCAAGAATACCAACAACTCTCAGTAGTGAATATTTCTTTCTTTCCTTGAATCTCTGTTTGTTTTGTTGCTCGGACAAAACGAGACACTTACAGACTTACAGAGATAATTTAACCAGACTCAGACCGGACCATCAGTTCTAATTATCTGGTCTGGTATTTCCTGGGAACAGTGAGAAACATGAGAAGCAGGGACCAGATCAGTTCCTGCAGCCTCATCGTGTGTCTGAGTGCAGTCACCATGTTCCTGTCCTTGTCCTGCAGGATGAGGACACTCTCTCCCACAGTGTCGATCCCTGCTCGCCCGGCCCGCCCCACCATCTGTTTGTACTGACTCCTCTTCAGGA
>NW_019491818.1:0-420 GCF_002814215.2 Seriola lalandi dorsalis | reverse complement strand
ATTAATTTTAATTTTAATCTTAATTGTTAAATGATCTGTACTGACAAAGAATGTTCTGACCTTCTGTTGCTGCTTTCTAATGTTCCACCGGACTAAACATCAAACACCTGAAGCTCATCTTCAGACTCGCTGTGCAGCCACCTGTGTAGGAGACACTGACAATGTGCCTGAAAATAATGGAGAAATATTCTGCCATTTACTGAACAGCAGGTTTCTGTGGGTCAATTTAAACAAAGTGTGAACTCGATGGAAAAATGAACAACTGCATCAGTCTGAAACTAGCAAAGACACTTGAGCTTTACGCCGGTGAAAGAGTCTCATTCACTCCCTGGTCAGCTGTTTGGAAGAAATGAAGCAGTAGACGACATGAAACTTCATTCAGCTGAACAGGAGAAAACAGAGACGGCTGATCTGAGAACA
>NW_019491817.1:0-420 GCF_002814215.2 Seriola lalandi dorsalis | reverse complement strand
TGAGAGATAGAGACGGGCGGACGGATGGGTGGACAGACGGACGGGCAGATAGATAGATAGATAGATAGATAGATAGATAGATAGATAGATAGATAGATAGATAGATAGATAGACAACAATTCAGTTCCTTAACAGATAAGTGGTGTAAGAAAGAACCAAAGAGAGGTAAAACAACAGCAATGAAGTGCTGTTTGAATGATGCTTGTGCAAGAAAAGCCATTAAGCAGTGGGTCAATAGTGGAGGACAAGCAGCCTGAGTATTAAACTGATCATGACATCGAGCTAAAGGCAGACAAGGCCTCTGAAGACTTCCGTTTGGCAGCACTTTATTCATCTGCCGCAGCGTCTTTTCATTAAGCACGGGACATAATAGATGATCCATTGATTGTCTCTTTCTCTCTCTCTCTCTCTCTCTCTCTC
>NW_019491816.1:0-421 GCF_002814215.2 Seriola lalandi dorsalis | reverse complement strand
TATTTTAAAGTATAAATGGTCATAAAAACATCATAGTATGATAAGGAATACAAAGCCATAGTATAATAAGCCATAAAAATGCCAAAAAACATCACAGTACAATATGGCAAAAAATGTCAAAAAACGCCATAGTATACTATGGCAAAAAATGTCAAAAATACATCATAGTATTTTAAGGTATAAACGGTCATAAAAACATCATAGTATGATAAGGAATCAACTCACATAGTGTTGTAAGGCATAAAAATACCAAAAAACATCACAGTACAATATGGCACAAGAATGTCAAAAAAAGTCATAGTATAGTATGGCAAAAAATATCAAGAATACATCATAGTATTTTAAGGCATAAACGGTCATAAAAACATCATATTATGATAAGGAATCAACTCACATTCCTTAAAAATGCCAAAAAACCTCA
>NW_019491815.1:0-421 GCF_002814215.2 Seriola lalandi dorsalis | reverse complement strand
GTTAGATGGTATTGTCATGTATTCTGTAAAGCAATTAAACTGAGAATAATTTAGTTTAATAAAAAGAAAAATTGTTTACGGAGAGGTTAAGATAAAGTAGTCAAGCAAATATGATGTAAATACAACCAAAAACAAACAAACAAAACAAGTTAAAAGTAACAGTTATAAACAAAATGCGAAACAAACCTCAGTAAACTAAAAAGAAAAAAGAAAGTTGTGTCTTTAGTTTCAGTTACTCTGATTGGTTTTCGCAGGTATCAGTCTGTGTCACCTGTGGTAATTGGTCAGAGGTGTGGAAGAGGGCGGGGTTAAAACAAAACGGAACTACAGAGAGAAGACACGAGGGTAGAAATACTGACAAATCGCTAGGTAAAAACAGCTGGTTAAAGTGTTTGTAAACAGAAGAAACACAGTAGACAGC
>NW_019491814.1:0-421 GCF_002814215.2 Seriola lalandi dorsalis | reverse complement strand
CTCAGCTTGTTTCTCTAATAACTTAAGATCCAGACGTCTGATGACTAAAATCCAACATCTGGTTAAAATCTATAGTTGAAAATGAACAAGGTGTAAAAAGTGTCTCTCAAAAATGTGACTTACAACAACCACAACACTAACTCATGCACATAGAGCCTATGATGTCATTGAAAGGCAACCAATGAAACGTTACCATGATTACAATCAGATTTCTCAGGTTTGAGAATTGATGGAACCATTTGGAATAATGTAAGAACACAACTCAACAACACAAACATTGGTCTAGTTGTTTTTATGATTTTATGTCTAGATGTCAGATTATAACTTTACAACATTACACATATCACACACACACACACACACACACACACACACACACGAACGGAGAAGTCCTGCTGACTCAGCCTTGTCATCATTCCGG
>NW_019491813.1:0-421 GCF_002814215.2 Seriola lalandi dorsalis | reverse complement strand
GTGTGATCATGTGACCACGTTTGCATTATGTGTGTGGGTGTGCACAGCAGGTTGTATTTCCACATCACCTGTATGTGTCTGTGTGTGTATGTGTGTGTACATTAGCTCGTCCGCTCTCCATTGTCTTTTTATCGCAACATTCTGATTCTAGGTCAGTAGAAAAGACTCCTCTATTTTTGTCCACATAATCCCTTCTAAGAATGCACACACCCCTCAGTGTGTGCACGCATCTCTGTGTGTGTGTGTGTGTGAGTATGTGTGTGCGTGCGTGTTTATGCGCTTGCGTGTTAGCCACAGTGTGTTAATACCTCCAGCACGTTACACACTAATCCACTCACAGTCGGCAAGACCGTCCTGCACTTGCACCGCTTCCCCCTTTCCCATCTCACACACACACACACACACACACACACACACACAC
>NW_019491812.1:0-421 GCF_002814215.2 Seriola lalandi dorsalis | reverse complement strand
AATTCAAACTTTTGTCTTTTTTTTGCTCAAGATTTTCTGTCATATTCACAGATGTACAATTCTGACGAGGATATCTTCTGACGAGCCTTGGAGCGAAACTGTGGTAGAAGAACGGCAGCGCTCTCTTCAGGGGAAGGGACGGTACTGCAGCGACTTTCAAACAAACCCCTCCTCACTGAAACTTGCACACATCATCATCCACTGAGAGCCAGTCTAATGTGAAATACTTGGCCAAACATCCTTTCAAAGATGGAAGAACGTCACTACCTGACTTGATTACGTAATTATAATCATTTCTGCATGAAACACATGTTTGAAATGGCACAAGTACTTTCACTTGTGAGAATATTTCTGCAGATGCTGCATTTTCAAAAATATAGGGATCAAGCCAAACACAAAAACCCACTGGTGTCACTTATTT
>NW_019491811.1:0-543 GCF_002814215.2 Seriola lalandi dorsalis | reverse complement strand
CTCATTTCTACTTCTGCCTCTTATTGTATTTGACCCCTTTGGACATTTTCATGTTTCACTGTCCAACAACTTTGAATTATGTAGAGTTTTTCATTGTTACCACTAATAAAGGTCAAAAAGAAATAATTGTTGTTATTACTACATTATTACAACATTATTACTACATTAGTACAACACTATCACAAGATTATGACATGACTTCTAATGGGTCAGATCACAGTCATCTTTGAACGTGCCTTCTTTTTGATGTCAACTACACACCTGTAAAGTTTCATGACTGCACCTTGCACAGTTGCAATGCCATTAAAACAAACAGACACAGAGCAAGTGTCTCCAGCACCACATTTTGCAATGATGACAAACTCACACACACACACACACACACACACACACACACACACAGAGAGAGAGAGAGACTCACAAGCCACAAGCTGACAACAATAGCAGCCCTGTTGCCACAGCTGGTAATCAAAGGAAAGACACAAAACCATTTCCAAGGTACTATATTTTCCTCAGAACAGTATAATCAATCAGTGTGTGTGT
>NW_019491810.1:0-421 GCF_002814215.2 Seriola lalandi dorsalis | reverse complement strand
ACACACACACACACACACACACACACACACACACACACACACAGCAATAAGAGAGAGAGAGAGAGAGAGATACACATAAACACACACATGCACACTCTCACTAGTTATAGAAGGTGACATTCACTAGGCCAGCCGCCAAATCACCAGGCGAGCCAGGGTGGTCACAGCCGACTGCATGGAGGCACAGTTAACTTTGGGAGCCTCCTGGCAGCTCAACCAAGGTATGTGTATATTTGTAAGAGCGAGGAAAAGTGAAATACTGTTGGACTGTCTAAATAAAACTCTGCAAGTCACATGAACTCTCCATGATGGAAATAAAGCCTGATTTTAAAAGATTGATTGACAAATGATTGTAGGAAAAAAAAAATATATATATACGTGTGTGTGTGTGTGTGTGTGTGTGTGTGAGAGAGGGTTTGCG
>NW_019491809.1:0-547 GCF_002814215.2 Seriola lalandi dorsalis | reverse complement strand
TGCGAGTGGGTGGGCGGGGCTTGGGGCATGGCTGAGAGCGGGGACTGCTTTGTTGTGACATCACAAAGTTCCAGAAGTCCTGACGGCTGGTTTTAAGGCTCAGTTTCTGAATACAGGCTGTGTGCATTTCTCTGTGGACTGAGGCTTTGATACTTTCACAGTATTAATATAGAACCTAGACCTGATCTATAATCACACAACACATGGACATCTGCCTTTAGACTATATGGAGCTATAAAGTGAGTTAAAATAACACATAAAAGAGCTGTGGTATCTAAAACAAAAATAAAAGCTTTTAATTGGATTTAATACGAGGACTGGAGCTGAGCTGGAGCTGATGGCAGAGAGAATATGTTTAAATGATTTTGTTAATTGGTGTTGTAGCCTTGAATATGGCAAGTCTTTAATGTGAACAGGCAAATGGATGCAGAGTGAATGAGGGCGAGTGTTAACGCAAGAATGGAGCGTCCAGAACGACACTGAGCGGCCTCTCATTTTAAACATCGAACGGCTTCTCTTCAGCAGAACTGAAAGCACTAGTCTCAGA
>NW_019491808.1:0-480 GCF_002814215.2 Seriola lalandi dorsalis | reverse complement strand
AGACTAAATCAAGAAGCAAAGATGATGGAAGTGTACATATATATATATACACACACACACACACACACACACACGTATATGTGTGTGGGCGAGAGAAGAGAGACTGTTGCCATGGCGCTGTGCCACCTTCTGTTCCCTCCACCTGTTACAGAGACCACACACACTCCCTGTATCAGAGCCACATTACTGTGTTCGAAGCCTCGTGGCGTCACAAGCTCTCTGGCCTCCGGCTTCTGTCATCTGCAGCCACTGACTCACACTTTATATCTGTCAGATGAACCAGTCAGTCGATCTGTCGTTCAGAGGACGGAGCGAAAACAAGCGGAAAATACCAACAATTTAAAGCTGCTCCAGTGTAAAGGTCTGTGTCCATGTGTAGTGTGATTATAGATTATAGATCAGCTCTAGCTTCTATATTAATACTGTGAAAGTATCAAAGCCTCAGTCCACAGAGAAATGCACACAGCCTGTATTCAGAAA
>NW_019491807.1:0-421 GCF_002814215.2 Seriola lalandi dorsalis | reverse complement strand
ATGCCTTACTATACTGTGACAATTGTATGACATACTATACTATGAGGTTTTTTGAAGTTTTAACAACATACTAAACTATGGCATTTTTATGCCATAATATGCTATGACGTTTTTTGACGTTTTTATGCCATACTATCCTATGACGTTTTTTGACGTTTTATGACACAGTATACTATGACGTTTTTTGCTGATTTTACGACATACTATACTATGACGTTTTTTGCTGATTTTACGACATATTATACTATGCGGTAAGCGAAGGGCCGTCCGATGCGGGATTTGAACCGGGGCCGACTGCAGTGATGATTGTACATGGGGCGCCTGCTTAGACCACTATGCCACACGACGCCCCTGTTTTGAAGTCCCAACAACATACTAGACTATGGCATTTTTATGCCATAATATGCTATGACGTTTTTTG
>NW_019491806.1:0-421 GCF_002814215.2 Seriola lalandi dorsalis | reverse complement strand
ATATGTTCTTTATGTGCACAGAGCGTGCCAACAGTTAATCGCACCATTTCCTGTAATTCCAGGCCCATGGTGAACACATGACTGATGCCCAAACAGCAGAAGCTTTAAAAAGAATGAACAAAAAAAGAAAAGTGATGCACAATATCCTAAACTCCGCTGATGAAGAGCACATTTTCAGAAAGATTGATGTTGGGAAGAGGACCCGACATCAAAAGCTTTTCTTAATAGTGTAGGAAGGCGGAGTTCTATATTTAAGGATTTCAAAGTCCTATATGTCCTCTGAATACGTTTATCTGATCACCGTCCAAAAAACTGGATTTCATCAGGAGTGATTGAGGTAATTTTGCTTGAGGAGGAGGGAAGTCTGAGCCAATGCCGTGTGTGTGTGTGTGTGTGTGTGTGTGTGTGTGTGTGTGCGCTG
>NW_019491805.1:0-421 GCF_002814215.2 Seriola lalandi dorsalis | reverse complement strand
TAATTGTGTATGTTACCTTTGGAACTTCATTTTTGTTTATGTCTCTGTTTTCTGCCCTTCTGGTTGAATCGGCCCAAAAGGGCACATGTCACTTACATCGACCTACACTGTCTACCCATGGCTTCCTGAATCAAATTCAAGTCACTAATACTGCCTTCAGAGTGACATCTGGCTCTGCTTCATCTACCTGCTCAATCTACCATCTTACTCAATCATTCAGCCTGGTGCTCCTTCTCAGCCACTGTGTTCCTCTAATGAATGTGGTCTGGTATCAACATCCCTGCACACAAGACAGTCTCAGTCCAGACTGTTCTGGTCTGTGGTTCCCTGATGGTGGAACAAGCTACCAAAGTCTATCAGAGCAGGGTGTCCCTCTCTATCTTCATCTCTTCTCCTCACACCTCCAACACCCTAACATGTC
>NW_019491804.1:0-421 GCF_002814215.2 Seriola lalandi dorsalis | reverse complement strand
ATGTTGCAACAGAGCCCAACCCTGGGGGCAGTTGCAACATATATATATTTATATATAAATATATATATATATATACAGTGTATATAGTCAATTGTTGAAAGTTAATACATTAACTTTCAAGGATTAACTTTTGCTTTATTATGACATTATTGTATTATTTATTTAATGATATTTATTGAGTTTTGTGTAGAACATATGAACCTACCTTCAGTCAATATGTACAATTTATTTATTTTACTGCTTATGATGAACAGAACAGGTAAATATATTAACAAAGTAATTCCCAAAATAACTTTCTCTTATGCATTAAAATGAGCAATTAATGTTGTTCTGTTCTATGGGACACAGTTAGCTGCATATTTTGACTATTGAACTAAAATGTTGAAACACATTGTTGTGTGGTCTGTTGTGATTTGGCTGC
>NW_019491803.1:0-421 GCF_002814215.2 Seriola lalandi dorsalis | reverse complement strand
ACATGTATGGGGTGGAGTCATGTGCACGACTTACCGTTTCTTGCTGGTTTCTGGCCCGAGGTGGATTCTGGATCCCTATGAAAACACAAAAGGAAAAATAAGGACATGTCAAGCAGCTCCTGTTTTGACTATGAAATGTTTGAGGCAGTCCAAGGACTTCAGAACATAGATATAATCATCCACTTAAAACTCATTTAGCATATACTGTAATAAAAAGAAGACTATGAACAAATGATACATGTGAAGAGTTTCAAGAAGAGATTCATTCATTCATATATATATATATAAACAAACACATTAGTGGTGAGGCAACATAAAGACGCTGGAAGAGGAAAAGCTTCTGTCAACGTCCGTGTACACATACAAAGCACAAAACTGTAAAAATTGGTGCTCAAAATTGAGTGTGTGACACTGGGGTTAC
>NW_019491802.1:0-421 GCF_002814215.2 Seriola lalandi dorsalis | reverse complement strand
CGTAAACACACACACACACGCACACACACACACACACACACACACGCACGCACACACGCACACACACACACACACCTTCCTGAATGACTCACACCTCTGTCTCATCTCCAGGTGAGTCTGGTCTCCGTGGTAACTACGGGCTGTCGGACCAGGAGGCGGTGCTTCACTGGGTTAACGCCCACATCTCCCTAGTGGGCGGAGACAACATGAGAGTGACGGTGGGGGCGGAGCGTCGTGGTGCTGACATCACCAGCCTTCACCTCCTCTCCTCATCCTCGCCTCCTCTGTTCCAGCGCATGATGCTGATGGTGAGAAACATCTGATGATCACTCTCCTCTTCTTTTCCTCTCTCTCTGTCTGTCTTTGTCTCTCTATCTCTATCTCTCTCTCTTTCTCTGTCTTTTTCTCTCTCTCTGTCTCT
>NW_019491801.1:0-421 GCF_002814215.2 Seriola lalandi dorsalis | reverse complement strand
ACAGTATCATGGGTTTATGGACATGTATCTATTCAGCTGGGATCAAAAGGCTTATTAGTGTGAAGGGGTGGGGGGGCAGTAAGGTGTCGAGGCTCATCCACAATGTGTGTGTGTGTGTGTGTGTGTGTGTGTGAGCGTAGTCCAGCAGCAGTAGTAACTCAACCTTGTCAAGTCATGATGGAATCTCAATAGCTGCCACTTCAATTTTCTTTTGCAATAAAAACAAGACTGACTTAAACTGTTTTTCTGGCCTCTCATACCTGAAAGTACAGTTTTGGATTTTCAGCAGCGTTGTTATCAGGTGATACACCGTGCTCGCCCACCCTCTTTCTAATCCCCTCTCCTTCTCTTACTCACTCTCTCTCCTGCCTCTTCGTCTTTGGTGACCTTGCTGAATTCCTCCTCCTCCTCCTCCTCCTCC
>NW_019491800.1:0-524 GCF_002814215.2 Seriola lalandi dorsalis | reverse complement strand
ACAAAGTTCCAGAAGTCCTGACGGCTGGTTTTAAGGCTCAGTTTCTGAATACAGGCTGTGTGCATTTCTCTGTGGACTGAGGCTTTGATACTTTCACAGTATTAATATAGAAGCTAGAGCTGATCTATAATCACACTACACATGGACACAGACCTTTACACTGGAGGAGCTTTACTGGATTCTCTAGATAGTCGAGCCTTTAAGCCTCTCTAGTGCTGATAGAAACAACAGAATATTTGTCAAAGTAAAATGTTTAAATGTTAAAAAACAATTAAGTGAAATTATCCATATTTGAAAAACATTAACAAAACCTTTGTATGTATCCATGCCCAGTCTGTTCAGTCAGTATGGAGGTCCTCCGATTGACAGGCAGACCTCGGCCCCTCCTCACAAAGTTTCACCAAAAATTAAAAAAGCAGTTTTAACAGTTTTAAACTCATGTTTTTTCAAAATTTTAAGGAGCTGGCCTCTGAGACAAACTCCAGCCCAGACTGCCATATGACAGACTTATTACTGCTGTTACA
>NW_019491799.1:0-421 GCF_002814215.2 Seriola lalandi dorsalis | reverse complement strand
CAGAGCTGGACCAGAGCTGGACGCAGCCAGAACCAAAAGTCACACTTCATTCTAAAACAACCAGCGAGAGAAAAAAAAGGAGGGAGGAGGAAACGACTCAGATCAGCACAAACACTGTTACACAGTCACATCCAATAAAAGGCTGCGCTTCATTAACCCTCCTTTATCTCTGTTTGCACCCCCCACCCCACCTCCACCCTCCATGAAATCCCATAAGTCATTGCTGCAGTTACAACAGCCAGTAAAATGGAGCAGATAAAAGACGGCGATCAGTGTGAGATGAGTGTTCACACGTCAGTGTCTCAGAGTACGGTGGCCCTGAGAGCTCAAAACACTGCAGAGGAAACACATACACACACACATACACACACACATACACACACACACACACGCACACACACACATACACACACACACACAC
>NW_019491798.1:0-421 GCF_002814215.2 Seriola lalandi dorsalis | reverse complement strand
GTGTGTGTGTGTGTGTGTGTGTGTCCGCAGCACCTGCCTCTCTGTACAGTCATTTCTGCCTCTGTAGCTTTCCAGCTAAAAACTGAGTCGACATTTAACCCCAGCGCCTGCTGTTGAAAGTCTGTGGGGTGAATTAGAGCGCTAATAATAGAACAAGCTATAGTGGGAAGTGTATTCTGGATTGTGTGTGTGTGTGTGTGTGTGTGTGTGTGTGTGTGTGCACCCATGTGTTTGTGCAGTTGCTGTGCTGTCTCACTGGAAACACTGAACTGCAGACCCATTGTAGAGTCGAGTCTGTGCTGCCTTTGTTTTCAGAGAATCCCTCAAAACCAGAGACAACAGACGAGTCAGTGGAACATGAACCTGCGTTTAAAGATCCCGAATATTAGTATAAGTATTTATTAGTTTATTATTATTAGTA
>NW_019491797.1:0-421 GCF_002814215.2 Seriola lalandi dorsalis | reverse complement strand
GAAGGGAAAAGGTGTAAAACAAAAAGACTTTTGTCGTGCGACTTATTCATGCTGATTTCATTGAACACAACATGTTTTGGCAGGATGCCATTTTGGCATTATAAATTAGTCATACAGCAAAAGCTTTTAAGCCCTTTCAACTGAACGACAGCTGACTTGTTCCAGTGCTCTTTTTTTTTTTAAATTTCCAGTTGAGATTCTGGTGTAAACATCATTATAAAAACCCATCACTCTAGACTCTAATGACTGCTCTGATTGGCCAGGGGAAAGCATAAATATGACGGGTGCTGACATTACAACACTGGATATACTGTGTACTTGGCAAAGATTAGATGGGAGGATTAGGTTGATGTGTTGCAGTAATACAGTTTGTCTAAAAGAATTAGCCTTTGCTGGATCTTAAAACTATATCAAGCTGTTG
>NW_019491796.1:0-421 GCF_002814215.2 Seriola lalandi dorsalis | reverse complement strand
TGGTTACAGCCCTGATTCTATAACCTGACCATTTGCTATAAATCATCAATGCTTTCACCCAAGTGTCAAACATTAAAACATAAATAAATAAGAATAAGAAAAAGTATCACCTGGTACTAAAGAGTAAAACCAAGCAAACAAAAAAATGTAAACTGTAAAAGAAACAAAGAAAGTAGTAGACCTCTGTCTGTGTCTGTCTGTCTGTCTGCGTGTCTGTCTGCGTGTCTGTCTGTCTGTCTGTCTGTCTGTCTGTCTGTCTGTCTGTCTGTCTGTCACAGATGTTGGCGAGGTAAGTCTGTGATTTACACAGCTCTGCTGGGCAGAAGGTGAATCTATCATCACCAGTGTAGAACAGACTCTTTTCTCCAGATGTGAACCAACCAACATCTGTATGTGCATGTATGTATGAAGATGTGAGGGA
>NW_019491795.1:0-421 GCF_002814215.2 Seriola lalandi dorsalis | reverse complement strand
GTTCATGTCGCAGCACAGTGGAAGAGAAGCGAAAGTTGAGATGAAACGTCATTAAAATCAGAAGATTTGATCCCGTCAGTTACAAACGTTCATCACACAGTTGCTCGGGAACAATAACTGAAGTTCAATATAGTCAAAAGAAAATAGTTGAAATAACAAAAATGAAACCTTTACTTGCAGCAGCTTGTTACAACACTGTTGACTGTGAATCATCGTGGTTCTTGCCTTGATTGACTGATTGATTGATTGATTGATCAGCTGCAGGTGGAACCATCAACTCCTCCAAAATGTATTCAGCTGATCCCAGAGTTTCTTACTTTTGCTCTAAATCCCCAAATTTGATTTAAAAAAAAAACACCTTCTCAGTTTTATTTGTTTTAATCCCAGATCTTATTTTAGCTCCGACAGAGACGAGGCCCGA
>NW_019491794.1:0-647 GCF_002814215.2 Seriola lalandi dorsalis | reverse complement strand
GGCGAGAACCACATGATAAAACACTGCGGCCGCTGGAAGGACGAGCAGCGCTCTGTCCGACTGAAACACGAGCCGCTGCTCGTTACCGTCAGCCAATCAGGACGAGGCGAGGAGCTGAGTCTTTTAATTTTCTGTGTGTGTGTGTGTGTGTGTGTGTGTGTGTGTGTGTTTACTGTATTCAGGTGTGGAATTTCTCATCTCTGACTGTGCTGACCCCTGACTCCTAGTGTGTGTGTGTGTGTGTGTGTGTGTGTGTGTGTGTGTGTGGACATTTCAGATCTACCTGTGGAATTTTCAAGGTGTGTGTGTCGGCTGCCTCCTGCTTCAGTTACCTGTGAGGTTTTTTCTCTTGTTGGTCTTGAGCTCCGTCTTTAATGAGAGCACAGATTTTGGTTTCTGAGGCCGGTTTTTATTTTATATTAAAGTCACATAACGATATAATAATCGTTTGATCGTTAGGAAGGAAACTTCGCCCCGCTGTATCTCAAGCTCTTTCAGACAGGGTTTATTTCTCGAGGGGAGTGGGGAGATTTTATTATTACCTGCCGTGGTCGGTGGTTGTAATCCAGTGTGGAGCGGGAGCGAGTCTCCAGCAATAATTACAGCCGGGCTGATGCTCCTCCTGTAATTTAAAGCTCATCTGGAGC
>NW_019491793.1:0-421 GCF_002814215.2 Seriola lalandi dorsalis | reverse complement strand
GTGTGTGTGTGTGTGTGTGTGTGTGTGTGTGTGGACACCACAGGGGGTCTGTCCATTTATTTAACACACTCTCGACTGTCTGACGTCTTCAGCCCGTGAGCCTTAGACTGGACTCTGGGTGGGATGACCTTTGACCTCCGAGGTGTTTCATCTCAGTTAGTGGCAGAGATACACAAACTTCTGTCTTTTCCTGCCTCCTCTCTCTCTCTCTCTCTCTCTCTCTCTCTCTCAGGTTCATCTGTGTTGAATAAAATAAGGTCCTCTAGTCAGTGTTTTGACAGATGAATTCATGTTGTTCTCTCGTGATCATTCTGACTATATGTCGTGTTTTCATCACACAACACAACATCATTTTCTGGTGCAGCAGCTGACTGACGTTCACTCAGAGGAAGCCTCAGTAGTTTCCATGTTCCCAGGGACT
>NW_019491792.1:0-499 GCF_002814215.2 Seriola lalandi dorsalis | reverse complement strand
GCACTCTAAAACACATTATTTCTAATGGCTTGCGCCACGCCAGAACAGTTTGTCGTGAGCGCCGTGAACAAAGTTCAAGTGTGCTGTGACAACAATCTGCGCAGCCAATTGAAACACAGCATTTGAAATACAGCACAAAAACAAAAATGGAGGGGAAACTGATCATTTGTGTCTCTGAATACCCCAAAATATATGATACAAGTGTAGTGTACATACCTGGCCTGGCATCAGTCACAAGCCATTAAGGAAGTTCACTGTAAGGACATGCAGAGTTACGGACCCACAATTGACACTTTGCGACTCTTCCCACCATCAAACTATCAAATTGATAGGAAACAGAGACAAAGTACCCCTCTCCCACAAACAGACCATGCTTTTAGCATGTCCGAACGACACAGAACCAGACCAAAGGTCAAAGGGTCAGCTCCAGAGGATTAACCAATGGACACAAGGCAACTGGAGAATATAGGCAAAATCTCCAGTTTGTAACAATAAGACT
>NW_019491791.1:0-421 GCF_002814215.2 Seriola lalandi dorsalis | reverse complement strand
CAGCTTGAGGAGACTGTTAATGCACTTTCACAGATTAAAGAAATAAAGACATAAAAGACATAAAGGGGTCTATACATACTGTCTGTCCTACACAACAAGTGAAGTTAATGGTTAGACATGACGAGTGACTGGCTGGAACTTACCATCCTGATGTAGACAGGAGAGACTGGCACAGGATCAGCACCATGGACAGCTCTAGTCCTGCGATAGACGATCCCAAGGTCCCCCCGTAAACCCTAAGCCCTGAAGCCTCGTAGATTTAAGAGACGGCACCTGGTGAGTGTTTGAATGTGAGAGGCTGAAGGACTCAAAATGGTATAAAGAGGAATGTGACAGCACTTATATTACGTTACCTTGACAGTGCTAAAACATTTGCATTCAATTGTGGGTTTGGGACTTTTGATTGTACATTTTTATTCCC
>NW_019491790.1:0-452 GCF_002814215.2 Seriola lalandi dorsalis | reverse complement strand
TCTGTCTGTCTGTCTCTCTGTCTGTCTGTCTGTCTGTCTGTCTGTCTCTCTGTCTGTCTGTCTGTCTGTCTGTCTGTCTGTCTGTCTGTCTGTCTGTCTCTCTGTCTCTCTGTCTGTCTCTCTGTCTGTAAGTTAATAGATTGGTGAGCTGAGATCCTGTGTGAAGATGGGAGAAACTTCCAGAGGGTCGACCATCACTGCAACACTCCACCGATCTGGACTTTATGACAGGCCCTGTTCAGACCTGATATTAACATCCGTCTCAGGTGATCCAATCACGCATTGAGACACATTTAGGACGCATTTGAGATCCAGTCACTCAGACCACATTCGGAGGAGGTCTGGACCACATGTGGCCACATTCTTTTAGCAGTGTGAATGCAAATGTGTCCTGGGCCACACTGAAGGAGCAGCTACTCTACTGACGTCCTCTGCTACAGTCTGATTAGTCC
>NW_019491789.1:0-695 GCF_002814215.2 Seriola lalandi dorsalis | reverse complement strand
AAAAAAAAAAAAAAAAAAAAAAAAAAAAAAAAAAAAAAAAAAAAAAAAAAAAAAAAAAAAAAAAAAAATTATGTAATTAAATAATTATATAAGTGTATATATATCTATAATATATATTGTATGTAATAATACTGCTATAATAAATAAATGAACAGGGTAAGATTTAAATGAGAAATTAATGAGATGGAGGGGTGTATTTGGAATTAGAGTTTGGGGCAGGAGAAATAAGTGCTAAAGGTAAAAACATAAGTGCTGGTACAATAAAATTAAAAATATAAGTGCCTGTAATAAATATTAGTAGAATATAAAAAAACATGCATATAATAATATAAGATTAGTAAAACACAAGTGGGAGTTTTTTCCTTTTTACCTGCCCCTATTTCTAAAATTCCAATAAATTAATATTAAAAGTGTTAAGAAGAAAAAAGTAAAATATGCACCTCCCGTCCTGGCGTGGATTCGAACCCCAGTCTGCCGTGTGGCAGACCAGGGCTTAGACCATTCTGTTGTCTCTCAGGTTGAGTTAGGATGGGATCCGCATGGTCCAAGAAAATTGCAGGAGCAGGCTAGGGAGTACCGTGCCCAGAGGTGGTGGATGTAGTTTTCCTTCCTTCAGTCGTCATTTAGACCTCCAGGCACAGTAGTCCCGAGTCTGTGGATCCAAATCTTCTCCGCTCTCTTCCTCTGCCCACAGG
>NW_019491787.1:0-421 GCF_002814215.2 Seriola lalandi dorsalis | reverse complement strand
GTCACCTGTGTTGCATCTGCAAACCGTAGGGACTGTGTGTGTGTGTGTGTGTGTGTGTGTGTGTGTGTTTGTCTGTGTCTAGAGGTGTGTGTGGCTGAGTCTGCAGCCGGTTTTGAAAATCCTTTTAATTAATAGACTCATTACCTTGCAATCTCGCTGTGCCCTTTCCTCTGTGTTGTCTCAGCCTCCAGAGGGAAGCTTAGTGATTCTTGTCTGTAGTGAAGTATCACATCCCTGGAAACGAGACCCTGGAATGACCCTCTGTTTGCCAGCTGGGCCAGTGACATGCAGTACAAAGCAGGGGTAGTGTGGTAAGGACTGACAACAATTGTAAGGATTTGGAAACCTTTATGAAGAGGAGACAGAAGTTTTAAATTAAAAAAAAGGTGCGTAAACTGGGATCTTTATCTGAGGAAAAAAA
>NW_019491786.1:0-421 GCF_002814215.2 Seriola lalandi dorsalis | reverse complement strand
TTAATATGCTGGTTAAGAAATGTCCTCACTATTTAGGAAAAATTACATTTATATATGGTCTGTCTTGAGACAGTAAAAGTTATCCAGTCTCTAGCATTTAGTCTAAGATGCCACTGTGTTGAAGCTGCTAGCTTGGCTGTAGTCTTGTGACACTAACAATGGGTTAAATAACCACATGTATTAGGAAATGTGTTATTCATACTAACAACACCACAGTTGCCCCTCTCACCAAGTGCTTGGCCATGGTGGGAATTGTTGGGTCTCTGTAATCAATATTGTCAAGAGTGCATTTTGGCCTGCTCTATATGATATATAATATAAATAATGTGTGCATAAAGGTTAGTATGACGTGTGTGACTGTGTGGGAGAAACAGAAAGATGGTAAAACCTGGTAATAAGACTGCTGTTATTACCTCTCTCC
>NW_019491785.1:0-421 GCF_002814215.2 Seriola lalandi dorsalis | reverse complement strand
GGGGGGGTTGTAAAAATGCTCATTAACTGGAACTTTTATAGACATAACTTTTACTCAGTTTTCTCCCAGTGTGAAATGTCCAGTTGTGCTGATCTACCTCGTCCTACCTGGCAGGTTGTCACATGTCAGACGCTTACAGTAGGTTTGCTACCCGCCCAGTCACCAGTGCAGCAACAAGGACATGATCCCTCACTGGCTTCCTTCATGTGAACACTTGGGAATCAGATGCAAAGTTGTGAGCCTGAAATTAATTCCAGGCTTCCTGTGATTGGAGAAAAAATCCTTTAGAGACATTACATGAAAACTCTCTTGATTCCAGAGTGAGCACTTGTCTGTATGCACTGTGTTGGGGCGTGGAGGTGTAAGTCACATGTATCTGAGGCCTTCACATGGGTCTGTGTAGGCGTAGATGCATGTGTCT
>NW_019491784.1:0-421 GCF_002814215.2 Seriola lalandi dorsalis | reverse complement strand
GCCAACCATTGAGACTCGAGTCAGTGAGTGAGATACAGAGAAACGAGAGGAGACAATGTCAGAGAAATAAGTGGGGGAAGTAGGAGATAAGAGAAAACAAGTAGAACAGGTATTAAAGCAGTTCAATTGTGATGTGTTGAGATTGTTATAAAAAAAAAAAAATGGTTGAAACTTTTAAGAAATAGAAATGGAGTTAACAAAAAAAGAAAAAGGGAAACTCAAGCTTCACTCAGTGATCATTGATTGTACACTACTTTTTATATTTTGGGGGTAATTTGAGTCTACTATATGGGGATGTAATGATTCTCTCGAGACAATGAAAAGACAAACTGGCAAACCATGCACACCACAATCACCAGGAGCATTCTTAGGTTCAAAAGAAAACTAACATATTAATGGCCCTATATAGCCCACCCCCCCC
>NW_019491783.1:0-421 GCF_002814215.2 Seriola lalandi dorsalis | reverse complement strand
TCCTTTCATTTTAAAAGACACTGACATTTAATCAAATAATCCTGAGATACAGTAATTCTCTATATAAGTGAGTACTCAGCATGATTTACAATTAAGTCAGACAGATTATATATCTACACCAAAGTTATTAAACCAACCATGGAACCAAAGTATAAGGCACTCAAATATATGAAAAAAGACTTAATACATCACAGTGACTTTAAATGTAATAAAATTGGAAGATAGTGGTATTACATCAATTTGTTTCTTATATTCCAGACTACAAACTTAAAACATATTTTTTAATTTATAATATTTTATAATATAATATAATATAATACAATATAATACAATACAATACAATATAATATAATATAATATAATATATTATATTATATGTGTCCTGCAAAAAATCCCTTTTTGATTGTAACTGACAGCCCAC
>NW_019491782.1:0-421 GCF_002814215.2 Seriola lalandi dorsalis | reverse complement strand
CACACACACACACACACACACACACACACACACACACACACACACACACACACACACACACCTCCTGTCGTTCAGCGTCTGCATTCATGAGCCACATGGAGTTATGTATACAGCACGTTTCCCACAGAATCAAACTGTATTTGTGGCGGTGTGGTGTCATAGCAACGTCACTGTTAAGTCCTGTTTGACTGAGAAAAATAAAATTCAACTCAGTGTTGTTTCAGTTTCTGAGGGAAGACAAAGCTGCTGCTGTGACTCATGCAGGCTGCTTCAGTAGTTATATTATAGAGAGTCTGATTTTACCCTGTCTGAATGAGCTCTGTGTCTTTGTATAAACTATGTTTCATTTGTAAAGAGTCTCTCTTGAAAAAAGATGAGTATAAGAGAAGTATTTAAGCTTCAATAAAAGAATAAAGCATCT
>NW_019491781.1:0-421 GCF_002814215.2 Seriola lalandi dorsalis | reverse complement strand
AGGGAGGTGTGTGTGTGTGTGTGTGTGTGTGTGTGTGTGTGTGTGTGTGTGTGTGTGTGTGTGTGTAACAGAAAAGCCCAGATAGCAGTGTGTCAAGAGTGCTGTCAGTCACTCATCCATCCAGCTGGCTAATTGGCTCCTTACCCTCTCTCTCCCTCTTTCTGTCTCTCTCTCTTTTCCTTACTCTCTCTCTCTCTCTCGCTCTCTACCTCCCTCCCTCCATCCCTCCCTCCCTCGCCTGCCCTCTCTCTCTCCCTCCATCAGGCGTTGCTCCTAACTGCGCGCCGGAGGCCAAAATGCAGATGAGCTCTGCCTCACGTCAGGGGGAGCTTCTGCTCTGCTTAATTATCTGTGTGTGTGTGTGTGTGTGTGTCTGAGAGAGAGAGAGAGAGAGAGAGAGAGAGAGAGAGAGAGAGAGAGA
>NW_019491779.1:0-421 GCF_002814215.2 Seriola lalandi dorsalis | reverse complement strand
AACGCCTAAAACAACATACAGCAAAGTGCATAGATTTAAGAAGTGACAGCACTCATGGACTTTGAGCACACACTCAACACAAGGCTTAGGTAGAATGAGGTAGCAAATACATTAATTAAAATCTTACAGGTAATTTACTGGCATGTCTTTTATCACTTGATCTCTCTTTTTTCATGATTTAAGGCAGCAAGCTTTCCACGGTTAGTGCAGCATGGTGAACGTGAAGGCAGCGTGAGTCATCCCTCAGCTTCATTCATGAGCTGTTTTCCAGAGCCACCCTTGCCCTCTCTCATTATGCTTACACAACAGTAAAGACAAGAAAGAAAACTCACAGTTAAGACTGGAGGAGCTACAGTTGTGCAGGGGGTCAGGTCAGTGTGTAGCATACTGATGTGTGAATATTTATGCACAATATTAATAC
>NW_019491778.1:0-421 GCF_002814215.2 Seriola lalandi dorsalis | reverse complement strand
CTCTGTTGCTTTCTCCTGTGTTCAGACCAGTAAACGGGATTAGAACATTGTGTGTGCGAGAGCGTGTGTGTGTGTATATGTGTGTGTGCAAGCCTCTAGTGTGTTTTTGTTTGTGTCTTTCTGCCTGGCCTGTTCCCAACAGCCCCTTGCCTTCTCATTAAAGGCTTTCTTCATGAACCCCTGCCTAATGCTAAACTTGTTTTTTAGAGTCTGTGTGTGCGTGAATGTTTGGTGTGCTCGTGTATGGGCTGCCAAGTAACGTGGGCTTTGGAATGAAACATAGCACAAGTGCCACCTCTCCTCTTCAGCAACCTTTCTTCCTCCTGCTGATTCATTTTTATTTCCCTCTAACATTCTTTATCCCTCACTGTTGTCCCTCTCACTCAGTCCCTCCCTCCCTCCTTCCACATACCCCCCCCCC
>NW_019491776.1:0-421 GCF_002814215.2 Seriola lalandi dorsalis | reverse complement strand
CAGCATGGTAACAATCAAGTCTCTGAGTCAAATCTGAGTCTGATTAATGTTTACCATCTTCACCATCTTAGCTTAGCGTGCCAGCATGCTAACATTAGCTAATTAGCACAAAATACAAAGCACTGCTGTGGCTAAGAGGAATGTCATTAATTCTGCAGCAATTTGGTCATAAACAAAAACACTGGACAGATTAAACATTTGACCCGATGGATTCAATTTTATGGTGATTTCTAAAGCAGTTGTGAAGATCTTTCAGTCAGATGTGTGTGTGTGTGTGTGTGTGTGTGTGTGTGTGTGTGTGTTGTTGTGTGAGGACTTCAGTCTGTGTCAGTTTCAATAGTCTTGAAGTGTGTTCCCAGCTGAAGATGCAGGACACATGAAAAGATGCTGCCACAGACTAGTGGAGGTGATTGGTGACATG
>NW_019491775.1:0-421 GCF_002814215.2 Seriola lalandi dorsalis | reverse complement strand
TCACTCACTTTTCCATATTGGCACTATGCAGGCTCTGTATGTGAATCCATCAGACTCTTACAACATCCACTGGCCTGTAGTCAGAGGTCAGCTCAATGTGCACCCCGGTCCTGGGGGCTCACTGACTGCCATCATGGCTGACCTTGAGACCATTTGGAGCCACGTCATTCAAAAGCATCTTGAGATCCCCCTCAAAGATTTAAAGGTAGGAGAAACTTCTTCCCCTCCTCATATCAGAGAGAGAGAGAGAGAGAGAGAGAGAGAGAGAGAGATTTGATATGAACCACCGGGCCCAAGACAGACTATCATTCTTATTTAGTCTCTCTCACAGAGCACAGCCTCCACCTCGATCCACAATAGTTCAGTCTTTTTTTCTTTTTCTTTTCCTACACAAAGGTCAAAGGGTTACATACAAAATTAC
>NW_019491774.1:0-421 GCF_002814215.2 Seriola lalandi dorsalis | reverse complement strand
ACTTCTGGTGGTTACATGACATAGACATAGACATACAGTGTGGTATAACGGGCATAACATACATGTTTAATGTGCTAGAAGAATAGGCTGCTAATATAGAGCCAAATTTGTTTAAGTTTCCATTTCTCACAAGTTATTGTCAGAGATGTAAAAAGAAAAAGGAAGACTCTGTACATATGAGGCTTCACACAAGTACATAAAGTATATAAAAACCTGTAATTGTAGGTAAAGATTCACTTTAGATGACTTTGATTTTATATTTTCCATTTAAAGTCTAACTAATCAGCTTGTCATGATTCCCATCTCAGCCCTGTTGTATGCTGTCTCTTCTCCTACTCAATCCACCCATCCACCTATTTGACTTTGCTCCTTTTCCCAGATCTACCATCTAACCTGTTTCCCATTCCCAGTTACTGGTACC
>NW_019491773.1:0-520 GCF_002814215.2 Seriola lalandi dorsalis | reverse complement strand
ACACACACACACACACACAGAAGAAGCAGAAATATAGGTCAGACGGAAAGATGGATACATGTCAGAGAGAGAGAGAATGGAAAGGAGAAGAAAACGATGCAGGAAACAGAGTTTGACGAAGTGACTGACACTGAGTTCAGTCACTTTACTACGCTCTTAATTAATCCTGAAGACGTCACATCCATCCCAGAAGATTTTGAAGGAGTTAGTTGAAGAAAAACAGAGATTAATCACTTATGTGTGTCCTTCAGTTTTAGTTTCTTAAAACTTGGGTCATATTTTTTGTATTGTTGTCCACATCAGCTGTGATGCTGATACAGCGACAACAGTTAAAGCTCCTCCAGTGTGAAGGTCTGTGTCCATGTGTAGTGTGATTATAGATCAGGTCTAGCTTCTATATTAATACTGTGAAAGTATCAAAGCCTCAGTCCACAGAGAAATGCACACAGCCTGTATTCAGAAACTGAGCCTTAAAACCAGCCGTCAGGACTTCTGGAACTTTGTGATGTCACAACGAAGC
>NW_019491772.1:0-421 GCF_002814215.2 Seriola lalandi dorsalis | reverse complement strand
TTCTGTATTTAACAACATCTGTGTATTTGTTTTCTAAACTGCTTGTTCTCTGAGGTGCCAATCCCAGCATGCACTAGACGAGAGACGGTCAACATGCTGGACAGGTTGCCTGTCACATTAACATACGTACACATAACAATAGCAATAACAATAGCAATAACAATAACGATGGTTGCAGTCCATTGTGTCAGTGTCAGGGTCCAGGTATTGTGCATGCTCGATTACTGCCTCGGCTTACTGGAATATTCAAAGGCAGAGGAGCCATCATTGACGGTATTTACTGCACCTGTGCTTTAATAAACATGTTTACGGCCTTTTTTGTTCTCTATAGCTCATTTCCTTATTCATGACAACTGTACAGGGGCTGAATTTTTTATATAAGTCACTCGTCAAAATTTTATTAAGGCTTAAAGATATGCAT
>NW_019491771.1:0-421 GCF_002814215.2 Seriola lalandi dorsalis | reverse complement strand
TGTGAGTTCGTGCGCCTGTGTGTGTGTGTGTGTGTGTGTGTGTGTGTGTGTGTAGTCTGTTTCAACACGTCTGCAACTTGCGGGAATCTTATAATCTGGAGCTGGAATATGTGCTCATGTCTGTGTCTGTCTAGCCCTGCTCCACCTCTCTCTTTCTTTCTATTTTTCTCTCACTCTCTCTCTCTTTTCTCTCACTCTTTGACAGCTCTAATAAGTTCAGAAGATCAGGTTACACCCCTCGATACATGCCAACTTATCCCTGTTTTTCTGTTCTTTCTTTAATTCTGTCTTCACGCTTCTTTCTTTTGCCCATTTCATATAAATGCTCTGTCTCACCAACAGACACTTTCTCACGAACATGAGGATACACACACACACACACACACACACACACACACACACACACACACACACACACACA
>NW_019491770.1:0-421 GCF_002814215.2 Seriola lalandi dorsalis | reverse complement strand
GCCATAATACAATAAGGCATAAAAATGTCAAAAAAACGTCATAAAATAATGAAGCATAAAGATGTCAAAAATTTTCATGATAAAATGAGGCATAAAAACGTCAATAAACATCATAGTATAGTAAGGCATTAAAACGTCATAGTATAATAAGGCATAAAAACGTCATACTATAATAAGGCATGAAAACATCATAGTATAATGAGGCATAAAAACATTAAAAAATGTCATAGTATAGTAAGGCATAAAAACGTCAAAAAACGTCATAGAATAATAAAGCATAAAACGTCAAAAAATGTCATAGTATAATGAGGCATCAAAATGTCAAAAAACGTCATAGTATAATAAGGTTTAAAAACGTCATATTGTAGTAAGGCATAAAAACATCAAAAAACTTCATAATATAATGAGGCATAAAAACGTC
>NW_019491769.1:0-421 GCF_002814215.2 Seriola lalandi dorsalis | reverse complement strand
TGTGTGTGTGAATCAGGTTTTAAACCAATTTAAAATATGTCAGAAACCGGCTCTCTGTGTTAGACTGCTCCACCTGTTCCAGACTGTGATCCAGCCTGTCGCTCTCATTATCACTGACCTTCTCTTATATTCCTGGAAAACCAGCCCTCCTCCTGTACGTAGCTGGGTGGATGAGGTGTTGATAGATAGATAGATAGATAGATAGATAGATAGATATACACTTTATTTATCCCCTAGGGGTTTCCAGTAGTTCATAGTCAATTATTTTAATAGCAACAGTTATTAATAAAGAATAAACAATAATTAAATGAGTCCACTTCCTGTGGCTGAGGTGCTCTATAGCCTGATGGCAGTGGTAACAAAGGATCTCCTGAACCTCTCTGTCCTGCAGCGCAGTGAGATGAGACGTTTGCTGCAGCTG
>NW_019491768.1:0-421 GCF_002814215.2 Seriola lalandi dorsalis | reverse complement strand
CTCTGTCTTGATGCTTGTTAAAAGTCATGACCTGATTTGACCTGGTATGGGTTCTTGTACATTTTGAATCATCTAAAGCAGCTCTTTGTGATTTCTGGTGAAGCCGGGACTGACTTTTTGTGTTGGACAGCTCTGTCTGTTTTTTCTCACAGTCCCTCCAGCGGCACACCCACTGCACTAAAGTGTTGGAATGAAGGAAGAGATCAGATTCTCCAAAAATATAAAGTTGTTCTGAAAGGGCCAAAATTGAGCACTCTGACCACCATGTAATAGAGGTACTAATTTTCATAGATCCATTAATCAACTCAAAATGTTAAAGCATGACTTATTATCAAGGTTTATCAATTCATTTTTTGGAGTGAGTGATCCTGTTTCAGTCGATGACTCAGTGTTAATGCCAAGCTTGTGCCAGAAATGCTCT
>NW_019491767.1:0-421 GCF_002814215.2 Seriola lalandi dorsalis | reverse complement strand
GAACAGAACAAACAGACGAGCGGGAACAAAGAGCTTCGTGAGGAATCCCTTTGACCTTTCAGATGACGAGTCTGAACGTGAGATGAAGGTAGAGAGAGTGTGACAGGAAGGCAGCAGCTGTTTCAGACGAACTGACGTCAATACTCGTTGAGATATTTCAGTTTGGACCGAAGTGCAATCTACTAACTCCTTAACATGTCGTTTTTACGAGTCCAGGACTCGGACTTGAGTCCTAATTTTCAGGACTTGATTCGACTCGGACTGCAGCTTCAGTCATTCATGCTTTCATCTCTGCACATTTTCTACAGTAATCTTTAAGAGGAATGAACGTTAAATAATCTCAGCTTCACTGTGTCCGAACATTATTTACATTTTAGACATTTGCTTTCTAGTTGATATTTTTATTTAACCAGGAAATACT
>NW_019491766.1:0-550 GCF_002814215.2 Seriola lalandi dorsalis | reverse complement strand
CACACACACACACACAAGCTTTCAGAGTTGTCAGACCGCCATAAAAGGCTTATGTGGGCGTTGCCGAGTGGGTGGGCATTCTGATTTTCAGGTGTATTTGATCTGTTGTGTTCACACCTCGGCGCTGGCAGGGGGCCCACAGTGTGGGCAGGTAATTTGAGCAAATTAGGAGATGGGGCCTGTGTGTTATTAATGACACCCCATACCCTTCACTGCAGGTCCACCTATTGTTCCCTCCTCTGCACACACCTTTCTTTTCTTCCGCTCCGAGTCCCCCCATCCCATCTGCGCCTCCTGCTCAACACCCACCCTCAGCCCCTCTAAATGCACAGTGTATGGAATGCATACACACACACACACACACACACACACATACACTGTGCACATGGGACGGGGGCGGCAGGAGGGGGGATTGGTTCCAGGTGCCAATTTGAGTGAGAGCATTAATCAAGCAGACAGATCTCTCTGTCACAGACACCTTTAGCGCGAGCACACACACACACACACACACACACACACACACACACACACACACACACACACACCACAC
>NW_019491765.1:0-421 GCF_002814215.2 Seriola lalandi dorsalis | reverse complement strand
GGGTGCAAAATGCTTATGGACAGCTTCTGCTTCACATTACAGACATCAAACACATGATAAACAAGCTACAACAGCTGTCTGCCAACACAATATCAACTCATTATTATAACTACTTACCACAATGAAAGCTAGAGCTGCTAATGCGACCAGGGCTTGAACTATTTCACAGAGGAAATCCATTTTCCATTAGTTATTCTGCAGTCACTAACAGACCACCACTCAGAGTGCCTAGCTGTAAAGCTAGCTTGCCTTCCCCTCGCTTTGCTCCGTGTCTCGCCGCCCGTGCTCTAACTTCCCGGGGTACACAAGAAAATACAAGCTTAGACGACTGTTTAGAAGGTGGAAGCACTAAATAACAATCCTGGTATTTCCATTACTCTGCGGGCGGTTCAGTTTGACTCCACTTCCAATCACAACTGAA
>NW_019491764.1:0-421 GCF_002814215.2 Seriola lalandi dorsalis | reverse complement strand
CATTGGTCCAAATGTTGTTAATATCATAGCCCATTACACACTGAATATGAATGGCAGTTCAGTGGACTGCAGGCCTGAGTCACCATAACACCACAACAAGACTGTTGCTGAAAATACAACCCCCTACCAGAGAGATATAATGAGCTTGGCCCACTGCCACATACATCAACCCGAAACACAAGCAAATTCACATACCTGACATATTTGTTGTGAACCACTTGCAGATGTACAAGCTACAGGACCCTCCATTATTATTATTATTGTTAATATGATACCTCATTGATCCCTGCTGGAAATGTCTCTTCCTGTCTGACCTTGTCCACATGCAGATCACAGTATGGTGTCAGTTACCAAACAGCCTCTCGTGCTGGTAAGTTATTAGTGTCAAAGTATATCTTTGCTGAAAAAAAAAAAAAAAAGA
>NW_019491763.1:0-421 GCF_002814215.2 Seriola lalandi dorsalis | reverse complement strand
CAGTGAGACACACTTATATCACCACAAACACACACTGAAGTTCATTTACTCTCACACACACACTCTGCTGCCAGAAATCACCAGAGCAACCAAGTCTTCAAGAAACTATGGAAGGGAGTGCTGCATTCATGTAGGGAGGTGTCCAGGTGGATGCCACACACAGACCCACGTCTGTCCTGAGCAAACACAAACAAACCAAGTAAAAACACTTAAAGGTGTAATGTGTCAGCTCGTGCTACTTGCTCCACCTCCATAGGGGGCAGCATTTCACCTCTTCACCCCTGTCCAGTTAATCATGTTGTTTTCCCCATGTTCCTTATAATTTATTATTTATATGTGCATTTACTGTTGATAGTTAAAATTGCTGATAGCACTGAAACAAATTATGATTACCTGTAATACAAACAGTATGTTTTTATTT
>NW_019491762.1:0-492 GCF_002814215.2 Seriola lalandi dorsalis | reverse complement strand
ACAACAGCCGGTGGCCAATGAGGCTGCTGTGAAATTCCTTGCCTGGTTGTAATAGTACTGAATTCACGACAGTTACAAATGAAGTAATCCTTCACTTTTTTGTGAGTGATCTCACTGTGCGGCATAAAAAATATTAATAACAAAGTAACACTGGTGAAATAAGACTTCTAGTTAAGGGATTTGAACTGATGTGCTCAGACAGTAGCCAGTTGTAGGGATGGGAACTGTTCGGATTTTATTTCATCTTATCCCGGCCCTTATTGATCCAGCTCACACTATTACTGGACTTAAAATATTGTTTTTGTTTATGGCGACTAATCACGGTAGCCCCATTTACATTCTGATTTTATTCAAGTTTATACAATAGTCAGTGTGTTGAATAATGGACTATGCTCAGGTCACGCTTCTTGCTCCGTTAGCACTGTAACCTGTTAGAGTACAGGTGCATAGTTGTAGGTTACAACAGGTAATTATGCTGTAACACAGTTTAGT
>NW_019491761.1:0-421 GCF_002814215.2 Seriola lalandi dorsalis | reverse complement strand
TCCTACCTCATCCTTTATCCCTATCCCCCCTCATTCCTTCTCTCCCCCTCTCCTGTTCTGTCTCTACCTCGCTCGCCCTCTGCCCCTTCCCCCATCAGTGTTTTTAATGAGCAAACTCATCTCTTTCCACCTCTCTCTCGCTCTCTTTCTCTTTCTCTTAATGAACAACCACCCTGCTGAATCGCAGTCTGAGGCAAAACCTTAAATAAGCTATCACTGCGGATGAACTCATTTTCACCCAACACACACACACACAGAAAGAGAGAGAGAGAGGAAAAATGCTGCTGAGGTTAAGAGTTAATAAAAATTGTTTTTTCGGCTTAGTTCGGGTAGAGATGCTGCGTTTGTGTGTTACATACACACACATATACACACACACACACCCACAAAATCAGGTGGAAGCAGGAAATCTGTAGTTGGA
>NW_019491760.1:0-421 GCF_002814215.2 Seriola lalandi dorsalis | reverse complement strand
GCACCATTAGACATTATATTATGTAATGATGCTTTTTTGGGTTACTTTCAGATTAATAATTGTACTGTTATTCTTTTCCATTTTCCTCTATTGTGTTCATATATAGGTGCAACGCTTGAGAGGTGGCCTGGGACCCAGCCCTCCAGCATTGGCAGCACAATCAATGCCAAGATCACAGAGCTCCGTGCCAAAAGTAAAATTGTTTCTGTTACAACAACCCCTTAAAACACTGTTTACCACACCACAATCATGATCCACCTGGTCGTAACTGTTACTGTTACAGTGTCACATTTGTAGCCACGTTTTACCTGTTAGAGTTAAATTGTTTTAAGTGGGCAGGTTTTTATCCCTCCCTCGTTTTGCCCATGTTGATGTTCATTGTAATATCTATTCACTGCAAATAAAGTCCATCAAATTAAAA
>NW_019491759.1:0-421 GCF_002814215.2 Seriola lalandi dorsalis | reverse complement strand
ACAGAAAAATAGGGCAGCTATTATTTAGTAATCAGATCACTGCTCAAACAAAAAGAGGGAATAAATAATGAGTGTCTGTTTCAGTGTGTCAATGCTGCTGGTCGTCATCATGTGATATCTGAAGAGGTCAGAGGTCGTCACCGGTGTTTTTTCACTATTCCTTCAAATTTCAGACCAAAAATGTTAATCAATTAATTGAAAAAAAACCCCCCAAAAGAATCAGATGATCAATCACTTTCAATAGCCGGCGTGAAATCCGAAGCTGTTTAGCAGCAGCAGTTGTTTTTGCTCTTGTTCCCAGTTTGTGTCCATCTCCCAGAGGCCACAGGCAGCTCAGTGATGCTGTGCCACACGCCCAGCCACTCAACATCCTTTGTGTCCATCCCCTGGCAGCCTGCCAAGCTTAAACACACACACACAC
>NW_019491758.1:0-421 GCF_002814215.2 Seriola lalandi dorsalis | reverse complement strand
GTGTGAATCTCATGGTGGTTTTAAATCCGCCCGACACTCGGTCTGCTCACTGCTATAAAAAAGTTGATGTGTCAGTTTCTCGTGACGGTGACGGAGCGGCGGTGAACACAGCCAGCGGTTCACTGATTAACTGCATCTCATGACTGTGATAAAGTGGATGTTTCTGTAGGTGACGGAGATTCCAGACACAGCTGCTGCAAAAATACACAGGGGTTAAAAATCCCATGAGGATTTCTGGGTCGGATCGAAGTATCACTGAAGGGTCTGATGTGGATCATAAGTCTTTACGGCCCCCACACTCAAACCTGCCAAACACCTGGAAGAGACTTGCAGAGAGGTTTTCAAACTGTTGGATCGTCCTTCCTGGATGGATACTTCCTCTGAGTCACATCTTAACACGCACACACACACACACACACAC
>NW_019491757.1:0-421 GCF_002814215.2 Seriola lalandi dorsalis | reverse complement strand
TGGTTTCAATGCGAATGGATAAATACAAACAATTGTACTCTGCATTAGAAGCATTAAAAAGCAAGTTTTTCTTAAGAGTAGATTGAAAAGATGTTGTATTCGAAGCCATAACCTGTCAGTGTTTGAGTTCTTTGTGGAAGCCATCTTGTGCTGGTGCTTAAAGAGGAAGCACGCCTCAACACTAGCTCTTTTATGTGGTGTATGAGTAGGCGGGCTCTCAGATTTGATTGGTCAAAGGATGTGTGAAAATGTGTGTGTGTAAATAACAGCTAATTAAGACAAATACTGAAAATATACAAATGATGGTTCTGGTCCCAGTTCAGGTGGTCTCCACTGCAACACTGGTCTTCTGATTGTGGAATGTGTGTTGGTGCAATAGGTGGGTATTTACAATCTAAAGCTGATGTTGGATGGAATCCTT
>NW_019491756.1:0-421 GCF_002814215.2 Seriola lalandi dorsalis | reverse complement strand
GTTCAAGTGTTTATATGGTTTATTGTTCCTTTTTCTATAACCAATACTCATCAACAAATTTCATATTTGATGTGTCCAGGCATAAAAAATACAAAATGCACCACTTATTAAAAAAGTAATAATGGTAAAACCAATATATTTTACAGTCCAGACTCCACCTCCATGTTTGTAGTTTTTATATTGAATTTTCATATTTAAAAAAGAAAAAGAAAAGAAAAGAAAAGAAAAGAAGACAATATTAATTTTGTGTTTCAGATCATATGTATGCATTGAAAAGTGACTGGGGCACCCAGCTCACCTGTTAGAGTGCATACCATGTAGATGTAGTCTTTACCGCAGCGGCCTGGGTTGAGTCTGGCTTGTGGCCAACTTTCCTGAATCTCTCTCACTGTCACTGTAATAAAGACAAAAAGCCCAAAAA
>NW_019491755.1:0-422 GCF_002814215.2 Seriola lalandi dorsalis | reverse complement strand
CTCTGTAATTCGGGTGAACCGACCCTCTAAGTGTAAAACAAGCAGCTCTGAAGAGATTTATCTCCAGCCTTTATTAAAAGTGGAGCCATTAAAGAGGAGCGAGTGAGCTGCTGGTGCTCACAGTCAGTTTTACTTCAGCTGCTCTTTAGCCAATGAAACAGTCGTTACATGTGATGTACGGATACGGAGGAACCAGCAGCACATTTCTAACAGTGTGGATTCACTGTGTGTTCACTCTCACTGTGTTTGGACTCAAACAAGAAGCAGAAACCAGCAGAGAATCTTTTCACTTTCCCTCTTCATCGTCTGTCGTGTCGATAATGAACCGGAGCAGCTTCCAACCGCACGTCATTCCCTCACAGTCCAGCTCCAGATGGCCGACAACAGAGAGGACGGTGGGAGGAAGACGAGAGTTTCACCGT
>NW_019491754.1:0-462 GCF_002814215.2 Seriola lalandi dorsalis | reverse complement strand
CACACACACTCACACTCACTCACACACACACACACTCACACTCACACACACACACACACACACACACTCAGACACACACACACTCACACACACACACACTCACACAACGGCTGAACATGAAGCATCAACACATAAGTGTCAAAAGCTGAATATGACTTGCGAGTGTTGATAGACTGGAAGTTTATTTTGAAAGATGAACTGTGTGTTTCCTGTGATGAACCGGCGACAGTCCTTCAGCAGAAGAAAAAACAGGCTTCACTTGTTTGTGTAGCAGCTGTAATTAAAAGATCAAAGGAAATAAATGGATGTTTTTTCAAAGTAAAGCTCAGATTTCTTGCGTTTCAGTGAAGTGTACGTGTAGATCAGCTGACCCAGGTTTCAGTGTTGCTGCTGTTTGTTGGCACATAACTGATTGTTTTCTACTTATACTTGGCTGTTTTTTCAATTTAAAATCTATGATGA
>NW_019491752.1:0-422 GCF_002814215.2 Seriola lalandi dorsalis | reverse complement strand
TCCCTCCGCCGACGCTCTGCCGACGCTCGCTGGACGTTTCTGTCAAAGTTCCTCTCAAAGAAATGAGTTAAAATATTCAGAAACTCTCCGGAAGCTCGTGTACGTTTACTCCTCGTTCAGAAGCTCTGAAGAGAAGAAGTGACGGAGCTTTAGAAAGCATTAGAAGGAGAGCCAGGAGGAGGTAGAGGAGGGAAGGAGGGAGAGAGGAGGAAAGGAGGAGGTGGAGGAGGAAAATGATCCAGCTGCTGAGACGTTACCAGATGTTACTGATGTGTGTAACCTGAGGTCCGCAGAGACCTGCACTAATGGCTGCAACATAACACCGGATCGCTTCCGCCGCCGCCCAGCGAAGCCCGTCTCCATGACAACGGTTGCAGATGCGGCGTGCAGAGCGGCTCGGGGACAGATGGATGAAACTGTGT
>NW_019491750.1:0-422 GCF_002814215.2 Seriola lalandi dorsalis | reverse complement strand
AACCGACTGTTCCGGCAGGTAAAAACACGTCTTTGTTAAACTTGTTGTTCGTGTTAACTAGTTTATGGTTAACCACTAACCGCCAGTTCAGTGACATGTCGCAGTAAGTGTACATGCAACGCAACTCAGACGCATCTACTGCTGTTGAAGTTGCCTCTCTTGCTAACATTAGCCACTGCCTCACCGAACATAATGGAAAAATCTGGCAGTTTACCAGAGTCCTGTTTATGGACAGTGTTAACTGTCAGGGGCCACCTGTCTCTGCCTCAGCGGTAGATAACAGCCGGTCTTTTCAGACAAACCTGTATTTGAGAGGATACTTTTAATTAAGTGACTAATTGTAAAGTAACAACTATGATAATCAGCCACATTAAAATCAGCCAGTTTTTGAATTGAGTTTGGCGTGGTTTTGTCTCACTTTA
>NW_019491749.1:0-422 GCF_002814215.2 Seriola lalandi dorsalis | reverse complement strand
CCACACTATACTATGACGTTTTTTGTTATTTTTCTGCCACACTATACTTAGATCTTTTTTGGCATTTTCATGGCTAATTATATCATTTCGGATCATGCCTGACCATACTATGATGTTTTTATGACCTTTTATGCCTTATTATACTATGGTGTATTTTTGACATTTTATGCCATACTATAGTCAGATCTTATTTGGCAGTTTTATGCCTAATTATATTACTTTGTCTCATTCCTTGACATACTATGGGGATTTTATGACCTTTTATGCCTTAATATACTATGATGTTTTTTGACATTTTTCTGCCACACTATACTAACATCTTTTTGGCATTTTTATGGCTAATTATATCATTTCGGATCATGCCTGACCATACTATGACGTATTTATGACATTTTATGCCTTATTATACTATGACGTTTTTT
>NW_019491748.1:0-422 GCF_002814215.2 Seriola lalandi dorsalis | reverse complement strand
TTCATCAGCCTGAGCATCAACTAAATGAAACACACAGCTCTTTGTGTGTTTCTGTGTTTGATTCTTCATTCATTGCGTTTCCTTTTGTTGTTAATCACACAGACATTTGAAAAAGGCACATAAATAGATCTTATTCTGTGCCCGCAGAATAATACTTGAATAGAACTTAATGCTTTGAAGTTATGGCTGGACAGAGCACACACACACACACACACACACACACACACACACACACAAAGGAGGACAAAATGAACATTGCTGTATGAGTTAAAGGGACACCACATTACAGAACAGCTCATGTTGTTAGATCAGTAAATCATACCTACCAGCTTCATGATGGGAAATGTGTCAGTCAAAGACCAGTCCAACCATAAAAGGCAAAAATCAACATGTAAAGCAGTTCAATGCTCTATGTACAAGCT
>NW_019491747.1:0-422 GCF_002814215.2 Seriola lalandi dorsalis | reverse complement strand
ACACAAACAGCTGGAAACATCTAAAAAACAACTAATGATATGTTGTTCATCTCATCAATATTAATGAGGACGCAGGAAATATTAAAAACACCTGAGAGAAGAAAACGACTCTCATCCACCACTAACAGGAAGTTCATGTGTCCAACAACAGACCAGAACATATACCTCACTGTCAGACAGACAGGTGAGGGACAGGTGAGAGACAGAGAGAGACAGACAGGTGAGAGAGAGACAGACAGGTGAGAGCTGGTCTCCGGCCGGCAGCTCTCACTTCATTACCATCAACAGGCAGGAATCACTGAGGATATCACTCACAGCTGTGTGTGTGTGTGTAGGTGTGTGTGTGTGTAGGTGTGTGTGTGTGTGTGTGTGTGTGTGTGTGAGTGTGAGTGTGTGTGTGTGTGTGTGTGTGTGTGTGTGTG
>NW_019491746.1:0-422 GCF_002814215.2 Seriola lalandi dorsalis | reverse complement strand
TTTCTCCTCTTTAAAATTATTATTGTTTATTCTCCTCATTGAATCAGAATCCGTAATCACCACAAACACTCTGTGATTTTATGTGTCGTCAACACGAACTGTGACCAGAACCTGGTGAGTGGTGCTCCTGCAGGATGTAGGGCAGAGGGAGCAGTAAAGGAAAGGCTGCAGGGTTCAGATGTCAGATGCAGGAGAGCGGCTGTGAGAGAGCGCAGAGGTTTCAGAGTTCGTACTCACAGTCGAGACAAAGCTTCGTTCTTCTGGAACAGCAGCTCCGGCAGTTGGCTGAGGCGGTTCTTGTTCAGACGACTGGATTGGACAGAAACATGCAGAGTAAATATTACACTGGAAATATAGTTATATACAATATATGTGTGTGTGTGTGTGTGTGTGTGTGTGTGTGTGTGTGTGTGTTCTCACAG
>NW_019491745.1:0-422 GCF_002814215.2 Seriola lalandi dorsalis | reverse complement strand
TTTTTTTTTTTTTTTTATGGTAATTGAGTATAACAACAGTAACTGGTTCATACTGTATTTACATGTGAATATTTCTATATACAGCCAGCTAGGCCTTATTGTGAGACTAGATGGAGGGAAATGTAGTATAAAGTGACACTTTTGAATAAGTAGTCCAATCCAAAAGAGTTCTCTCCCCTGGAAACCATGGACAGTTTATTACTGCAGTCACAATCAAGTAAGAATAGCTATGTTTATAAATTATAGGATCTTGAATGAGAAAATATCTATAAACAAAGTTTGCTCTTTATGCAGAGAATAAATTCAGGTGATTGAGGTTAGAATCAAACTGACCTTTTCTTGGTAGGGCGCAGAGAACTAATGATGCATATATGTCTCTTTTTAAATACGCTAAGACCGTGTGTGTGTGTGTGTGTGTGTGT
>NW_019491744.1:0-422 GCF_002814215.2 Seriola lalandi dorsalis | reverse complement strand
AAAAAAAAAAAAAAACAGATGAATCCTTCTCACACACACAGAGCTCCAGCCCTTGTTGTACTCTAATTGCCCAGCTCTCCCATAAAGGCCATCCAGGCGTAGCGGCCTCTAGGTCACGACCCCTGCCGTCACCATGGTGAAGCTCCGCCTCATTTATGTCTCTCTGTCTTGTCTCTGCATATTAAACATATCTGTGTGTGTGTGTGTGTGTGTGTGTGTGTATTAAAGAGAAATGTATATCTTAAGATATACAGAGGGAGAAATAAGTTTAACTGTATTAATAGGATGTTGCAGAGCAAGGGAAATTGTGATCTGAAATCACAGCAGTGATGTGAAATATATTTAAGGTATACAACCAAACAATTAAAGAGTAAAACAGCCTCTCTTTTGTGAGAAACAGACATGTAGGTGTCAACAGACAC
>NW_019491743.1:0-422 GCF_002814215.2 Seriola lalandi dorsalis | reverse complement strand
CGTTTTTGGCTTGTCCATCTGTCCGTCTGTCACATTCTTGTGAGCGCGATATCTTGGTAACACCTTCAGGGAATTTCCTCAAAATTGGCACAAACCTTGACTGGGACCTGATTAAAATTTGGTGGTCAATGGCCAAGGTTAGCCATTATGGTTTGGCCATAACTGTTTGGATATAAAATGTCTGTTAGAACACTTTATATCTAAAAGTTCAAAGGTAAACTTCACAGTGACATCATAAAGTTTTACACAAACTGGACGTTATTCAATATCTATATGACCATATCTCCCGCAACTTGACTAGTTGGTGGAGGCATACAAGTTTTCGTGTGTGTGTGTGTGTGTGTGTGTGTGTGTGTCTGTGTGTGTGTCTGTCTGTGTGTGAGAGATCATGTCAAATGTGGTCCTGTGGCCATGTTACAGAA
>NW_019491742.1:0-422 GCF_002814215.2 Seriola lalandi dorsalis | reverse complement strand
CCTCCAAAAATAAGTATTACGCTTTGGTTTGGCAGTTTGGTGGAGAGTGAGTCAAATTCTTGCTATTTGAAGAGGAGGTGTTGCTCTGTCTCAGTGTCTTGTTTTTGGTAGCAGTGGCGCAGTCTGCATTCTCTGGGTTTTCACCAGTCTTAAGGGCCAGGTTTTGGTCAGTCTTTATTTCTTTTATGATTTTCTACTGATCCCTCGTGGTGCTGTTTTGAAGTAGATTACCAATGGTTGATGTGTTTTCCTTTTTCTTTGGCTATAATTTGGTTGATCCAGATTGTGTGAAGGCTGTGCTGACACCGCGTACTATTCCTCCATCTCTTTTTCCACACCATTTTCCCCCCTCTCTCTCTCTCTCTCTCTCTCTCTCTTTCTCTCAGACTGTCAGGCAGATTGGGGGATTATTAATTAGGCAT
>NW_019491741.1:0-422 GCF_002814215.2 Seriola lalandi dorsalis | reverse complement strand
GCGTGCGCGCGTGCGTGCGTGTGTGCGTGTGCGTGTGTGTGGCAACAAAAGGCTTCCACATTATTCTGTGACTTCACAGTGTCAGATGTGAAGAGCTGAAATGGCTCTGGAGTGACACCGAAGACAAATATTTAGTTTGTGTCTGATTCAGACCTGAGTGGGCTCATCACATGTAAACAAATCGCTTTTCTTATCAAGGTAAGTTACAAAAACAAAAGCGAGCGGAGAGTGACACACTCTGTGAATATGATGCAACTGTTCTCTTCATGTAATGAAATGAAATTAAACCCATCACTCACGCCGCTTCACATTGACATTAGGCAAAACAGGCATTACCACTTAGTGAGCGATGTTCAGACAACCACCCAGAATAGAGGACATCAGTCACTGCGGCGTGCGGCCACGGTTGAGAATGACAGGTA
>NW_019491740.1:0-422 GCF_002814215.2 Seriola lalandi dorsalis | reverse complement strand
TCCACCACCAAGCCCTGAAACACACACACACACACACACACACACACACACACACGCACACACAGCCCTGCTGACAGACATACACATATTTCAATAAAATCGTCCATTTCCCGTGTCTTTCAGCTGCGTTATTATGTGGCCACAGCGTGCACCGTGCAGCATTTCATCTGTGTGTGTGCGTGTGCTGTTTGTGTGAGGTACATTACACCCCGAGGTCCTTCCCTGCACCCCTGACACCTATAAACACAATTTATGCGCCGTACATCACCACATACAGTATATCAAGCAGCGATAGATGGATGTGTTTCCCGCGGCGCTGGGAACCTGGTAGTCTGGTTTCAGGAAGAACCAGAGCTGCCACTCGGGTTTCAGCAACCGTCTGATTGGGTTTGGGCAGAAGAGGGAACAGAGGCAGGAACACC
>NW_019491739.1:0-436 GCF_002814215.2 Seriola lalandi dorsalis | reverse complement strand
TATAGTAAGGCATAAAACCTCATAGTATAGTAAGGCATTAAAAGTCATAAAAACATCAGCATGTAGTGAAACAATAAATGTCATAGTATAGTAAGGCATAAAATTGCATAAAAGAGATAAACTATCCTAACGCATAAAAAGTCATAAAAACTGCATAGTATAGTAAGGCATTAAAAGTCATAAAAATGTCAGTATAGTAAGGCATAAAAATGTCAAAAAACGTCATAGTATAGTAAGACATAAAACGTCACAGTACCATTAGGCCTAAAAAGTCATACAAATGCAATAGTATAGTAAGGTATGAAAAGTCATAAAAACGTCATAGTATAGTAAGGCATAAAAATGTCAAAAAAACGTCATAGTATAGTAAGCCATAAAAATGTCAAAAAACGTCATAGTATAGTAAGGTATGAAAAGTCATAAAACATCATAGTAT
>NW_019491738.1:0-422 GCF_002814215.2 Seriola lalandi dorsalis | reverse complement strand
CTGTTAGGGCCATTGTTGGTAAGAAAAAAAAATAAATCAATAAATAAAAGTATTGAGCTGTGGAAGTTTGGTAATATTCAGAGAAAAAACATGTATTCTCGGAATCATAAATCTGTGACGAAATTCTCCAGAGGTCACAAATTTAACTACAATCACCTCCTCATGGTTTTCTGCCTGCACCACTCAGACTAGTTTCAGGTTACATCCCTGTTTATCCAGAGTCATAGAAAATATGGCTGAAAAAGTGTTTTGTGAGGTCACACTGATATTGACCATTGATACTTAGCCACCAAAAATCGAATCAGTTCATCCTTGAGTCCAAGTGAATGTTTGTGCCAAATTGGAAGCTGACTGTCACCAGAAGTGTATAAACTATGTGTGCGTGTGTGTGTGTGTGTGTGTGTGTGTGTGTGTGTGTGTGT
>NW_019491737.1:0-478 GCF_002814215.2 Seriola lalandi dorsalis | reverse complement strand
ATAGACAAGGGAGGCAAGGGTGATTGAACACAGGTGAAACACATTAGGGAGGGGCAGACAATCACCACACAGAAAACAGGACCAAGACAGGAAGCAAAACACTGAGACACACAAGGAAACAAATTACAAAATAAAACAGGAAGTGCACGAGGAAACAGAGCACAAGACAGGGAAGACTAAACTAGACACTAGAAATACCCAAAACACAGAAAACTAAATCAAGAAAGTCCAAAAAACCAAAACCCTGGAGCCTCCAGGCTGAGACCATGACAGTTCCCACAAACAGACAATGCTGTTAGTATGTCAAAGAGACACAGAACCAGATCATGGGTCAAAGGGTCAGCTCCAGAGGATCAACCAATGGACACCAGGCAACTGGAGAAATAGGCAAAATCTCCAGTTTGCAACATTAAGACTTTGTCTAATGATATTTGATTGTTTCTTGTATAGGACAAGTAACAACAAAAGGACTGATTAA
>NW_019491736.1:0-590 GCF_002814215.2 Seriola lalandi dorsalis | reverse complement strand
TGACAGCTGTGTTCATTCCTGAGAAGATTCCCACCATTCAGTCTCCTACAGAAGATGATGATGATGATGATGATGAAGAGGTTACTCTTCATCAGAAGATGAGACTGAGACACAGATCAAACATCAGACCTTGAGTTTGACCCAGGACCCGGAGTCTGATCTGGGACCCGGAGTCTGACCCTGGACCCAGAGTCTGACCCGGGACCCGGAGTCTGATCCGGGACCCGGAGTCTGACCCTGGACCCGGAGTGAAACACATGATCGTCGTGATTCACTTTCCAGCAGAAAAAACACTCACAATCTGCTTCAGTCTGAAACAATAATAATAATATTAATTATTATTGTTATGGTGTTTGTTCATTGTGTGTTCTCTGACATTAACCCTCTCACTGCCAAACACAACTCTATGAATACATGAACCACCAGGTCCTGGATCTGACTGAGACCACTTCAGACCTGGTTTCAGTGGATCAGGAATCATTAACAACCTTTATCTTTCCTGTGATGACTCGGTTGAATCAGAGATTCAGATTCAATGATCTGATCAATACTGATATTGATCTGATTAAAAGACAAATACACCCCCCCCC
>NW_019491735.1:0-422 GCF_002814215.2 Seriola lalandi dorsalis | reverse complement strand
TGTGTGTGTGTGTGTGTGTGTGTGTGTGTGTGTGTGTGTGTGTGTGTGTGTGTGTGTGTGTGTTGTTGTTTTTTTTTTCACTCTCAGTCGGCGTCTCTGTTCCTCCTTGGTCATAACTTTGACAGCTAACAGTTCACCTCTGGATAAGTGCTGTTTGTTTAATTGCACCCTACAGTAACAATACTGTTTGGGCCCAAATTGAGAGCTATAAAGTTCTAATTAATTCAGCACATTATGTTAAACCATAGCAAATCTCCAAAGACTGCTTTCTAGCTGCTAAAGCTTACTGGGTTTATGTGATCGACCAACACATGACCTTTCTTTAAAGGAACATGCTATGTTCTTATAAATACACTGTTGCCCATAAAGTTGGAATCATTTTGTTTTCAGACACAATCCTCTGTTTATTCCTATTTAAATGC
>NW_019491734.1:0-422 GCF_002814215.2 Seriola lalandi dorsalis | reverse complement strand
AGAAAACAGATGTGTGTGTGTGTGTGTGTGTGTGTGTGTGTGTGTGTGTGTGTGTGTGTGTGTGTGCTCAGCAGAGCAGTAGGTCTGCAGCCTCCTACCTTCTCTGCAGCCATGTTGTTTCACCGCTACACTCATATCACAGTGATTTGAAATATGCAAATAAATAAACAAGCAATAAAAGTCTGTCTTAATAAAAGTGACAGTCCCATATGTACGAAAGCGTGTAAGTGCTGTAATCCTCCTGTTCCCTCCCTGACGCGACCACACTGATGTGAATCAACATTTCTGAGATAAAAAGAATATTGAGATAAAATCACATGATGAAGCTGTGAAGGGAAACTAGCAGACACAGAGAAACATCACGTTCCATTTAGAGCTAAAACGATTAGTCAGTTAATTGATGAGTCGATCGAAGGATTAAA
>NW_019491733.1:0-422 GCF_002814215.2 Seriola lalandi dorsalis | reverse complement strand
AGTTGTATTTACAGACTTTGCATTGCACCAACAAAAAAAAGGGACAGAGGGAGCGAGATAGAGAGAGAGAGAGAGGGAGAAAGAGAATGAAAGAGAGCACACACACACACACACAATTGCACAAACAAGTACTCACAAAACAATAGTGCTCAAACCAGCTTACACCATTAACAAGATTACATCCTAAACCATAAAGGGATGTTGTAGCAGCATAAACATAAGCTTGTCGACACGGCCGTGGCAGGAGAACAGCTGGAGGGAAAGCAGCGGTTTAACCTTTCCAAAACTGAGACTACGATCTGGCTGCTGTGAAATCACTGATCGCATTGCTGATGCTCTGAACTGTTTAACCGCCTTTTTGTTGTAATATAAATAGATTAATAAGTAGATTTTTTATATACTAATGCATTATTTACAGAGAT
>NW_019491732.1:0-450 GCF_002814215.2 Seriola lalandi dorsalis | reverse complement strand
CCCAGAGTGTTGATGTGCTGTTTGGCTGACACACACACACACACACACACACACACACACACACACACACACACACACACACACACGTCAGTTCAAAGAAACAAAGTTTTCATTTAAAAGAAATCTGCCTGTTATCATTAACAGAGACAAGAAAAGAATCACAAGGCCGCAGCGTGTGATTCACTCATCAGGATATTCAGCGACTGTGGGTGGGGCCGTCGTCGTCCTGTCTCTACGCCACTTTTTCAGGTTTTTAATTTGTCTATATGTGTCCAAGACAGGTTCAAACAAAACCACTTCTCATTGTTTATGGGCGTCCAAGTCAGATGTTTTCTCAGCACCATTAATGATGAACACTGAACCACATGCAAGAAAAACCTTGAATCACCGCCTCTGGTTGTATGTCTCTGCGTCTCAGACTATTTCAGGTTACACCCCTGTTTGTCACTA
>NW_019491731.1:0-592 GCF_002814215.2 Seriola lalandi dorsalis | reverse complement strand
GTGTGTGTGTATGTGTGTTTGTGAGTGTGAGAGAGACAGAGGAGTGTCCTTGATCAAGGCACTGAACCCCTACCTGCTCCATCGTTGTTATTAGTCGATTAGTCAGGTGATTCCCATCCTGGGGTTCAGGACCCCTAATGGTTGCAATGTAAATCTCAGGCGTTGTGAGATTAATAGCAATTTATTTAAAAAAAAAAAAAAAAGTCAAAACATTTCTTCTACACCAAATTATGTTTGTTTTTTTCAAATTTTTGCTTTTCATTTTGAAATATTGGAGAGTTGTACCTCTTCACCACTTGTAAAACTATTAAAATGAGAGTGTTTCCAAGTGAACATTACTCTTTGGATGAAGTAGTCACAGCTCATAGGCCATAGACATGCAAGCTGTGATTAGGTGTACTGTGTTGAGTAGGCACCGCTTGCCTGGCTCTCCAAAGGTCACAAAGGTGTGGTGACTAATGGATTAGTCAAAAGGCAAAAATGATCACTAACAATTCTGATGATCAATTCTGATTAACAGTTCAGATGATTTATAAAGCTGAAATGCCAAACGTGGTCCAGTTCCAGTTTGTTAATTGTGAAGATTTTCTGT
>NW_019491730.1:0-422 GCF_002814215.2 Seriola lalandi dorsalis | reverse complement strand
GCTACATTCATATACATTTTTCAAACAATAAACAAACCTTTTCTTACCATAAAACACAGACAATTTTAACCACACTCTGAACCTGAGCTGTACCAAACGGAAACCATGTCAAACATGCAAACAATAACAATAATAATGTAAGTATATTAACCCACTGATGGCTCTGTATGCCACATTTAACATGGTTTTCACACATAAAAAGTGAAAGAAAAATTCAAAAACTGGTCTGAAGCTCATCCACTCTTACTTCCTGATTGAGAAATCTGGATCAGGCCTTGCCCACCACCTGTTTGCTCCAGGTTGACAGGTGAAAGAGCAGAAAGTATCAAGATGGTTAGAGGAGAAAACATCAGAGAGACTACATGTTTGAGCCTTAGTCAGATCTAGACTCAGATGAGGAGTCTGTTGAGACTAGCAGATGT
>NW_019491729.1:0-422 GCF_002814215.2 Seriola lalandi dorsalis | reverse complement strand
ATCAGATAACAGTTTATTTTAATAAGCATTTCATTTAGGAAGCTAAACTTAAAAATGTTTATCTACCAGGCTGTAAACATGTTTATTGCTGCTGTCAAATTGAGCATTTTAACATGAAAGTCTATGGAGATTGACTAATTTTTGGAGCCAGCCTCAAGGGGTCATTACTGCAATTTTTGGCACTTAAGTGCTAGCTTAATTTTTCAGCCCCGGAGGTTGCCGCTTGATAACACCATATCTGACATATTATCACATCAAAGTTAATAAAGCAACCATCTTAGCAAGCAGTTGGCTACTTACACATCCAGCAGCAACCTTAGCATTCATTTGGATTCATGTTTCTTGCTAACTGACACTTAAATGGCAAATATCTGCTGTCCTTTTAGCTTTGTTTTGGTCTCCACCAGGAAAATGTGTGCCTA
>NW_019491728.1:0-422 GCF_002814215.2 Seriola lalandi dorsalis | reverse complement strand
GTGAGCCATATGTGTAAGCACCACTGAGTCAGTGTTATGTTTTGTGTGTGTGTGTGTGTGTGTGTGTGTGTGTCTGTGTGTGCGCGCATGCATGTGGTGTGTGTGCGTGTGTGTGTGTTGGTGATGATGATGATGATGAGGTTGGGTCCAGCTGCTCCCCTGCTTCTCTGTGTGTCTGTAGCTGCTTCATAATAGATTGATGTGCAGGATGTGAAGACGCTTCATGGTGAATTCAGTAGAAATGTTGTCCTTTCATCATTGACTGAAACAATTCAGTATTTCTCCAACAGCATCTTGGGACATTACAGGTGGATGTGGGGTCCTTCAGAACAAGGTCAGACAGAGCATCATCTATAAAGGGGTTTTTAGAGCAGCTACACATGAAGGTAGGATGAGATCCTGGATTCATGGCTGTAGGACAT
>NW_019491727.1:0-422 GCF_002814215.2 Seriola lalandi dorsalis | reverse complement strand
CACCTGTGTAACTGTAATTTCTCCGGGCTGTCAATTGGCAGATAAAACGGTAATTTCCGTCAAGATAGAACTTCCAACTAAGCTCAAAATGCCAAAAAAATCGGCATCATTTTTACACATTGCCCATACGTGATGACCAAAGGCTGGTGTCAGAGGTTAATTTAGACTTTTGCATGTTATTGTTTTGCTGCTAATAGAACAGAATATCGCTGGTTTAGCTGTACCAGACTCCATTCAAAATTATGGAAATTTAAAAACGGCACATTGGTGTTAAAAACACTCAGCTGCCTAAAATAACCATAAACTATATTTTGTTGCAAATATAACAGAAGTGACTAATAACTAAACATGTTACTACTATGATTCCTGGTGTGTCAGGTGTCACCAGTAAAATGTTAAATTGTCAGTTCTACATGGGAAGA
>NW_019491726.1:0-422 GCF_002814215.2 Seriola lalandi dorsalis | reverse complement strand
GTAATAAACATCCTCCCAAAATGTTTAACTGTATACAGTTATAAAACAAATGATCTTTTGACTCAATCTTTTCAGCAGTCATATTCCCCCTGAGGGCACTCATTAGTACTTAAACAACTTTTACATTTTAAAAGTCTCTGCTTTTATTTTGAACGTCTGAGAATATACAATTTTCCTGATGACGGTATTTCCGGTCTGTGTTTTTCCTTGTAAAAACAAGAAGCCAAAACACAAATCTCTTTATTGTTACAGTTCAAATCTATGTCATCGGATATTGTACCAACAACCGTGTAACTCTAGCATTGGACGAGTGAGCGACGTCGCTTCTCCCGACTCTTCTCCGTCCAGCTCTTCACGGCATGTCAACAAACTATCAGCTAACAGCTTGCTAAGCTAACGTCAAGCCAAATCGTTCAGACAGC
>NW_019491725.1:0-422 GCF_002814215.2 Seriola lalandi dorsalis | reverse complement strand
AGAGAGAGAGAGAGAGAGAGAGAGATAGATAGATAGACAAGGGGAGAGGGAGTGAGGGAAAGTGTGGACGATGACTCAGGGCCACGAACCACATGGTGATGGAGAAGGGAGGGAGGAATTACTCATCAGAGCATGTGGAATCTCATACGGCTATCACAGGACTGACAGTGTGCTTCCCCCATGGCTGCTACTCAGCCGACATCACTCCCTCAGGCCCCAGCTGAACAAAACCCAGCCTCGCTGTGACCAACCGAGAACAGAGAGAAGATGGGGATCAGGGTGAACCGCGGGTCAAATTAACACGAGAAGGGTTTATTAATCCTTTTCATCAAAGCCGGGTCCCCTCCGGTTTGGGCACCTCAGGGTGTCATGAGGGACGAATGACAAATTTTTTTTTTTTTTTTTTTTTTACTTCCTTATCA
>NW_019491724.1:0-522 GCF_002814215.2 Seriola lalandi dorsalis | reverse complement strand
GTGTATTGGAGCAATGTTTGACCATGAGGATCTACTCTGACGGAGCTGTGGACTTTGTCCACCTCTGTAGACTTTTGTCCAGTTCAGGAGAAGTAAAGTGCACACACACACACACACACACACACACACACACACACACACACACACACACACACACAGTGGAAAGTATGTTTGAGGGGTTTGGAAGAAAATATAATAAAACTGAATAAAATTTATATGAGATTGGAGGAAAATAACATTACAGGGTCAATCATTCAATACTTAATAGGGCTTATTACATATTTGATCCACTTGGTCCATAGTTTAATAAATTCAGTTTTCTTCAGGTCATTTTTTCCAGGACATGCATGTCATCTACTGTATCTATCCGCTCCTGTATCGTTGGGGGTTCAGGAAGTAGCCAGCGCCTTGTGAGCACTTTTTCACAAGCAGAAATCCAAATAGCCAAACATACTGTGTATTACTGTGTAATAAGTTTACACACATACAGGCATAAGGCCTTTATAAAGAGCAGAGATAACA
>NW_019491723.1:0-422 GCF_002814215.2 Seriola lalandi dorsalis | reverse complement strand
CCTGATATAGCGTATTCTAAACAACACGATGTCACTGGGACCTTGAACTTTGACCTTTGCCTATGGAAATCTACTCAGTCCAAGTTTGTACCAAATTTCAAGAAAATCCCAAAAGGTGTTACTGAGATAACCTGTTCACAAGAATTGGATGGACAGAAAGACAGACAACCCAAAAGACATAATGACTCCGGCCACAGCAATCGCCAGTGGGGAGTCATAAAAAGCAAAGGGGAAAGGTAGTACTCTTGTCTCCATCTGCGGGAAAGGCAAAGTAAATTTAAAAATGATTCACTTGAGAACAATACAGTTTTAATTACTTTGTTGTTTTGATTTTCTAGCTAGCAGTCCACCATTTTGTTCGGGTCCTTCAGAAAGACTTGTTTTCAGCCAAATTACTCAACATTTTGGTGATATGTTTTAAT
>NW_019491722.1:0-422 GCF_002814215.2 Seriola lalandi dorsalis | reverse complement strand
TCAGTAATAAAGTTGAGTATTTTTAAAAACTAGAAAAAATAAGAAAAAGAAGGAACCACACACAGGTAACAAAATAAAACTCAGAGTTGACCTGGATTTAAAAATATGAACATAGAACATCTTTGGCATGAGTTGGTGATGAACTCAGATATGAAATTATAATTTCTACAGAACTATTTCAAGTTTTTAGTCATGTCAACTATTCTCTGTAACCCTTACATGTGCTCATCTACTGTACAGAATATGAAGAGTTCAAGCCCACGGGTCACAGTGTAGCACAGGGTGCAGATTATTTCCTGACCTGGTGCCCTCAGCTTGGCCTGGCTGGACGAGCGGGCCAGCGGCAGGCTCTGGCGCAGCCGGTTCATCCGGTTAAAGCCGATGGGGATGTCGGGCTCGGACATTGTTTCCAGATTTTCTGC
>NW_019491721.1:0-422 GCF_002814215.2 Seriola lalandi dorsalis | reverse complement strand
CGTTTCCATAGAAACCCCTCTCGGTACCCTGGGCAGAGAGAGAGAGAGAGAGAGAGAGAGAGAAAAAAAAAGTATGTGGTTGGGAAGCTGGTATCAAAAACGGCATCAGAGAAGATGAGAGATGAAACACAGGAGGCATTTATGACAGTAATGGTGAGATGTTGTAGCTGCATGGAGCGAGATGATACTTCAGTCAAGCTGAAATCAAACATCATTTGATCTTAATCTCATTTAGAAGAGGAGGAAAAAAAGGGAGACGGTGTGTGAGGGTGAGAAAACACAGCAGAACATTCAAGGAACAAACAGACGTGAGAGGAAAGCATTTAGCATGGGAAGCAGCATGAGACAGCACAGAGAGGGATTTTATTGTCTCTGTACCAAAGAACATCCTTTTCCATGTTAATGATATGCTGCTCCATTTA
>NW_019491720.1:0-566 GCF_002814215.2 Seriola lalandi dorsalis | reverse complement strand
TACTATACTATGACTTTTTATGCCTTACTATATTATTTCGTTTTTATCACTTTTTATGCCTTACTATACTATGACGTTTTTATGTCTTAGTATACTATGACTTTTTATGCCTTACTATACTATGTCGTTTTTATGACTTTTTATGCCTTACTATGCTATGACTTTTTTGCCTCACTATACTATGACGTTTTTGACTTTTTATGCCTTGCTATACTATGACATTTTTATGACTTTTTATTGCTTACTCTACCATGTTGTTTCCATGCCTTGTTATACTGACGTTTTTATGACTCTGTATGCCTTAATGTCGCATTTTCTACTTTTCATGCCTTACTATACTTTGTCGTTTTCTGAATTTTTAGTCCTTACTATACTATGTCATTTTTATGCTTTGCTATACTATGATGTTTTCATGACATTTTATGCCTTACCTATGACGAGTATATGACTTTTTATGCCTTACTATACTATGATGTTTTCATGACTTTTTATGCCTTATTATACTGTCTTTTTTATGCCTTCCTATACTATGACGTTTTTATGACTTGTTATGGCTTACAATGCTA
>NW_019491719.1:0-422 GCF_002814215.2 Seriola lalandi dorsalis | reverse complement strand
TATGGTGGTCACTGCCCTGCACTATGTTTTCTTTCCCCAGCTTTGTTGTCCCGTAAGCATCCATCAACATGTGACATTCCACCACCTTAACTCCCAACCCACACACACACACACACACACACACACACACATATTTACCATGTAAACACAACTCAGCTTTTCTGTTTAGCCATCATACATACTCCCACAGCTCAGCACACACACACACACACACACAAATCTAATTACTTCTTCACACGCAGATGAATGTGGAAGACTCCCATAGTGCCCTCTGTGACCCCCACACCCCCTACACCCCCCCCAACCCAAACGCTCACTTCCTGTGTCTTCCTTTGTCTCTGCATTTCTCATTCACTTTTTCTCACACACAAACACACACACAAAGACATCTACTGACGCAAACACGCGCACACACGAGACAT
>NW_019491718.1:0-561 GCF_002814215.2 Seriola lalandi dorsalis | reverse complement strand
ACACACACACACACACACACACACACACACACACACACACACACACAGCTTTCTGTCTGGAGCTGGACTCTTGTTAGAGCCACTCAGGCTGCTGTGGATCTGTGCATAAGTGTATGTGCCAGAACACACACTTTATTTTAAAAAAAAAAAAAAAAAAAAAAAATTCTGGTTTATTTAAAAACCAATTTCCAGTATTTCTGATGCAAGCCAAATGTGCCCGCAGTAAACCGAAAACATTAAACTTCTCTAACCTTGTCTTATTTTCTTCTTTCCTGTTCAGAAGTTTCATCTCAAGATTTAGGAGATTTTATCACTGCAATGCAATCAGGAGTCACAGCCATAATACAAATGGTACACGCTCATGTATATAGATATATTCACACAAGGAAAATAAGCCTTGGTTCAAATGTAATAACATAGTGCAACTCAAACCTTAAAATACATATTAGAGATTTTTTAAAAGTTGTTTCATTACAAGCTCAACCTGCATGTGAGAGAGTCGTTATAGCTGTTTTTAAATTGAAGAAAACTAAAATAAATAAAATGTTCTGCACCTTTACT
>NW_019491717.1:0-422 GCF_002814215.2 Seriola lalandi dorsalis | reverse complement strand
TGAGGTCATATCACGACACAGCCTCCTGTAGAAGTGGGAATACAATACAAGCAAACACTGCAGGGGACAATCACAGAGATAAAACAAGGTTAAAGAACAGGAAGGGATCACAGAGGAGCAACATGAAACACGACTGACGTGGTTTGACATGTCGGACCGACACCAGCTCCACTGTCCCTCTGATGCCTTTTTAATGGTCAGAATCTAACATTTAATGAAATGAACCTTTTACCAAAGCATTAAAAATTCTTCTAGTTCAGGTTTTGACAAAAGGTTGTTAAGTCCCTGAAGTGGAGAAGAGCTGTTCAGGTCCCCATGAAGGCAGCAGCTAACTACCTTTAAGACAGCGCGAGGTAAACATAAGAAAACCCCAGGGGTCAGGGGTCGTGGAGTATCTACGTCCACAGCTGGTTTTCAGTCCT
>NW_019491716.1:0-562 GCF_002814215.2 Seriola lalandi dorsalis | reverse complement strand
TTTTTTAAAGGCGGTTGAGTAAAGTCCTGACAACACACCACTCGCCCTTGGTACATGTGTAAAAGGCCGACAAGTTTTACCGGCGCACTTCAGACCCTGTCAACTGACCAAGTGTATGAAATGTATTGTTTATTGTCGGTCCTTCAACACAATACAGACAATTTATTAAGAGAAAGAAATCAAAGTGATGGCAGAGGAGAGACGCTCAGGCAGAAGCGCGCAGACAAAGCAAAACATCAAATATGAATAATCTGACTAATTTAATCGATAACTCTCCCTTTCCTGTCTTCCCCTCTCTTCCTCCATCGCTCCAGCTGTTGGGCTATAATTAAACAATAAGGAGAGAGTATGAACTTACACACACACACACACACACACACACACACACACACACACACACACACACACACACACACACACACTCACCTTCATGGTGTCAGCATATAAACAAGTGGTGACGCCCTGAGGGATGGATTCAATTAGAGGAAAGATACACAAGGATATGCTCTGTCAAAACTCTGAAAGCAAGAAGCCTGCCACACACACACACACACACACACAC
>NW_019491715.1:0-422 GCF_002814215.2 Seriola lalandi dorsalis | reverse complement strand
GCACACACAAAATGTGTCATACCTTTGCACACACACACACACACACACACACACACACACACACACACACAAAAAAACAGTAACATCACATATGCAAATTGCCACATGCAATCTCAGAGAACATCAACTCCTTGTGAGACACCTCAGTCTCAGAATTGCCTCAGCAAAAAATTCTGCCATAGCAACAGGCAACGCTTCTGTCTGACTGAAAAGGCCACATTATGTGAAGAAAGTGGATACGACTCATTGCCTCGGCATTTGCCTCCACACGTTAAATTTGACCACATTACCATTGCATTATTGGTTTGGTGACAACGCTTTTTGCTGAGGCTGTTCACTGTGTCAACTCTCCCTTTCTGATTTCCTTCTACAAACCCGGACACCGGACCACCACTAAAGCAGAATGTGAATCACTTCTGTAA
>NW_019491714.1:0-510 GCF_002814215.2 Seriola lalandi dorsalis | reverse complement strand
GAGGGCAAGAGGGAGGGAGAGGCAAAAGGACAGGAGCTAAGAGAATAAAAGCCAACAGGAAAAAAAAAAAAAAAAAAAAAGAAAAAAAAAAAAAAAAAAAAAAAAGGAGTGAACATAAAGGAAACGACTAAGAGCATGATATTTATTTTGTCAATCAACAGTAACTACCGGACAAAAAAAACACACACACAGAATCTCTTACACACACACACACACACACACACACACAGTAAGTGGCAGGCCAGAGTGCAGGAGGCTGTCTGTAATTTTGTTTCAGATTACACCCCTCCTACCTCTCCTTCTCTCCCTCTCTTGTAGAAAGTGATCTGTGGTTTTAATAAGAGTCTTGGCCTCACAGGACTCAGCTGCTATCCTGACGACAGACACAGTGAGGTGTGTGTTGTGTGTGTGTGTGTGTGTGTGCGTGCGTGTGTGTATGTGTGTGTGTGTGTAGTTCTCTGCTTGAGAGGGTGATTCTCTGCATGTGTGTGTGACAGCGGGTTGCGACAG
>NW_019491713.1:0-459 GCF_002814215.2 Seriola lalandi dorsalis | reverse complement strand
TCCATCCCTCCCTCCATCCCTCCCTCCATCCATCCATCCCTCCATCCATCCATCCCTCCATCCATCATCCATCCCTCCATCCATCCATCCCTCCATCCATCCATCCATCCATCCCTCCATCCCTCCCTCCATCCATCCATCCCTCCCTCCATCCATCCATCCCTCCATCCATCCTTCCCTCCCTCCATCCATCCATCCCTCCATCCCTCCCTCCATCCATCCATCCATCCATCCTTCCATCCCTCCATCCATCCATCCCTCCATCCATCATCCATCCCTCCCTCCATCCATCCATCCATCCCTCCCTCCATCCATCCATCCATCCCTCCATCCATCCATCCCTCCATCCATCCCTCCATCCATCCATCCATCCTTCCATCCATCCATCCCTCCCTCCATCCATCCATCCCTCCCTCCATCCCTCCCTCCATCCTTCCCTCCCTCCATCCATCCCTCCCT
>NW_019491712.1:0-422 GCF_002814215.2 Seriola lalandi dorsalis | reverse complement strand
ACCAATTATGTGGTGTGTGTGTGTGTGTGTGTGTGTGTGTGTGTGTGTATGTCTTCAGCCTTAATTTGATGTCTAAATAAGTGGTTCCTGCCCCCAAGGGTTTCCCGGCAATATATCACCGCGGCAACAATGGAACTGCTGTTGTCTTCGTCCCCGGGGAACAGCCGCTTGCCCGCTCATGCATAGCCTCGTGGGAAATGCGGACCTGGCGAACAACGCACTGACACTAAATGATGCGTGCACTCATACATACACACTGAATGCTGATACGTGCTCACACAGAATCTGCAACCTGCTTATTCATTTTGTTTCATTTCTTGATATGTTCACCCTCTTTTTTTCTGTCATCGCTCCCACTCTATCTTTCTTTACATCTTCCTGTTTCCTCTGCTACACTTCCCTCTTCCCAAGGCCAGGTGTTT
>NW_019491711.1:0-422 GCF_002814215.2 Seriola lalandi dorsalis | reverse complement strand
TCTGGATCTGTGGCATCTGTACACTAGATGGGAAAGAAGAGGGCTGTCTTGTATAACTGCACTTGCCCAGGGCTCAGGAAACTCGTCACAGACGTATCTGCCTCCACAGTTTTTCCTTTCAGAGTATGAGTAGGTACCTGACCGTTATCCGTCCTGCAGAAAATATAGAGGCTGACTGATATGACATAAATCCTCCTCTTCACTCTCCTTAAAAAAATCACTCTCACTCACTCACTCACTCACTCACTCACTCACTCACTCACTCACTCACTCACTCACTCACTCACTACATTGCAGCCTTCTGAATATTCAGTTGATAAATGGTGCATGAGTGATGCCATAGAAACTGTTGGGAGATCACAGGACCCCATCACATCTTACTCCCACATCTCTTTTTTTTTTCCTGCTGCTGCTGCATTGTC
>NW_019491710.1:0-422 GCF_002814215.2 Seriola lalandi dorsalis | reverse complement strand
TTCCTTGGCTTTTGATCCAGCATGAGACGGCATTTGTTTTATTGCTTTTATTGTTTTTTATTTGCTATTTTATTGTTGTTTTTATGTTTTTATGTTTTTATGTTTTTATGTTTTTATGTTTTTATGTACAGCACTTTGTATCAGCTTTGGCTGTATTTAAAGTGCTCTATAAATAAAGTTGAGTTGAGTCGAGTAACAGAATATTTTTTACAGTGTGGTAATAGTTCTTTTACTCAAGTGAAGGATCTGAAGACTTCTTCCACCCCTTTCAAAGGTTTGATCTTTTACCAACACAGCAGACTGTAAAAAACAGGAACAACAGTGTGTTTGTGTTTGTGGAAGCTCCACCTGATACAGAGCTGAATGAAAAGTGATGACATTCAAACAGCTGTGAAACATGTCTGACGAGACGACTCGCCTGG
>NW_019491708.1:0-422 GCF_002814215.2 Seriola lalandi dorsalis | reverse complement strand
TCAGACTGTTGTTAACACTATCCCACCCTCTGACATCATGTGAAAATGCTGCAGAATAACTTGAGCTTGATACCCAGTTCTGCACTGTACTCAAAATAAATAACACCTTCAGACCTCAACAACATATCCACCCATTTCAAGGAATGAGCAATTATCAAACCATTTTCTAACCAACTACAAAAGGACACCTTCGAGTTGGTGTATTTAGAGGGAGAAAAGGAGGGTTGTTTTGTGTAAATCATAATAATTACCAGGAGGGAGAGAGAAAGGTTTAGGTGGACAACCAGGCAACAGCATCATAATTACCTGGACCCCATGGGAACAAAAGATTTTTAACTACGATTATAATCATGATCTTAATTTGATTTAATTCTTAATTTTTTTTTTTTTTTTTTTTAAATGCTTAAAAAGGCCCTTTAAAT
>NW_019491707.1:0-422 GCF_002814215.2 Seriola lalandi dorsalis | reverse complement strand
TGTGTTTACAACATTAAACATTTGAGGAAATTTACCTCCACAGCAAGAGATCACTTCTGTTTGAACAGTTTATTAATGAAATCATCATCATCTAATTCATGTTAACAGCTTCTGCAGCTGCTTATGTATGTATGTATGTGCGTGTGTGTGTGTGTGTGTGTGTGTCTGCACATGATAATGACTTCTGCTTTTGTGTGGTTGTGTGGTGACAAAAAAACGAGACAAAAACAAGACTCTAGAGTTTAGTGTGTGTGATGAGGGAGGTACTCTGTGGGACAGCGGTGAAGTCTTGGAAATATGGCAACATGCAACGTGTGAAATCTCAGTTTATTTGTGAATATGTTTGTCAGGGAATCAGGTCACCACACACATAAAACTGTGTGAAAATGAGTTTAAACTGAGCTGTTCTTTAAAAAAAAAAA
>NW_019491706.1:0-422 GCF_002814215.2 Seriola lalandi dorsalis | reverse complement strand
AGGTCCATGCAGTGCTGCGGAGACAGGAAGTGGCAGAGTTAACTTCCTGTCAGCTGACGTACGACTGAAGCGCAAACTCTATCAAAGATCCTCTATAAAAGAAGATGACTCACTACGAGCAGCAGCAATGTTAAGAAACAGAAAACACTTCCTGTCTCCTGAGTGGGCGTGGTCACGTCAAAACAAAACAACAGAACACGAGATGCAGTGTGTATGTGTGTGTGTGTGTGTATGTGTATGTGTGTGTGTGATGGTGAGGCCAGTCTGTGGGGAGGACTCAGTGAGGAGCTGTGTGTGTACGTGTATGTATGTGTATGTGTGTGTACGTGTATGTGTGTGTGTGTGTATGTGTGTGTATGTGTGTGTATGTATGTGTATGTGTATGTACGTGTATGTGTGTGTGTGTGTGTGTGTGTGTGTGT
>NW_019491705.1:0-422 GCF_002814215.2 Seriola lalandi dorsalis | reverse complement strand
TATGATGTTTTTTGACATTTTATGCCGCACAACAGTGATGAAACTGGGCGGAGCTGTAGTAGAGTGGTTAGAACTGTCGCTTCACAATTAATAAGCTGTAGGTTCGACTCTAGTCTTGGGGTCTCTCTTTTATGCCTTATATATATATTATGACGTTTCTTTATGTTTTTATGCCATACTATACTATGACGTTTTTTGATGTTTGTATGCCTTACTGTACTATGACGTTTTTTGATGTTTATATGCCTTACTGTACTATGACGTTTTTTGACGTTTTTATGCATTACTGTACTTTGATGGTTTTGGGGAATTTATGCCTTACTATACTATGACGTTTTTTGAGGTTTTCATGCTTTACTATACTATGACGTTTTTTGAGGTTTTTATGACTTACTATACTATGATGTTTTTTGACATTTTAT
>NW_019491704.1:0-422 GCF_002814215.2 Seriola lalandi dorsalis | reverse complement strand
TGATCCATAATAGCAGGCTGGGCCAGCTGCTGTCATTAACACACACACACACACACACACACACACACACACATTAGGAGCAAAAAAGACTTCTCATGGTGATGAAGAACACTGTAATGTTGTTGAGCAGTTTTGAATGGTCAGATCTGACAACAAGCTGAAGTGACAGCTGCTGTGGGGTTTTGAAATTTCTAAACTTCTGTTAGTCCATATGGGTTGGAAATATGCCGCTAATTTAATTGAAAAATAAATCTAATAACGAACTAAAAGTGATTTTAGGCCTTGTATTATAGACATCTTCCCTGCCAAATAACTTAGCATATCTTTGATACTGGGTCTTTGTTGACAAAGGCACTAGTTATTATTTTTGGTGCATTGGCTCAAAAATAAAATTCAGAGCAGCATCAAAGCCTGTGCTGCAA
>NW_019491703.1:0-422 GCF_002814215.2 Seriola lalandi dorsalis | reverse complement strand
TTCTACAACTATTAAAACATGAATATTTGCCAAACACATTATCATACCATGTGAATGTGTGGTTGTTTTTGATAACATGGAACTTAATTTTTGTACATTACTGTCAGTGAAACACTTGCAAGGCATCAAGGTAAAAAGACGTGAATTTCTTAGTGTAATCTTTAGTGTAATCTTTAAGCTCAATAGTTGGATATTTCTTGCTGAAATGCACCTTGGGAGTCATAGTGAACTTCTCCCCCCCAAAAATGTTATGTGCACAAAGCTTGTACCTTTGGGATCACGATTGAACCACGCGAGTTTCATGCCAGTTCATGTAGTAGAGTCAAATGACATCGTCTATGGGGAAAAGGAATGGGACCTTTACTTAGCTCATGTTACTTCACAACTCTATTGACGTGTGGAGGAAGAGGAAGCAGAAAAGA
>NW_019491702.1:0-422 GCF_002814215.2 Seriola lalandi dorsalis | reverse complement strand
CAATTCAATTCAACCATAATTACATACTAACTACAAAGCAATTAGTGAAATTAGCATCTTAATTCAGAATAATATTCCCAACCTTAAGTGAGTTAAGACTTCACCTCCATCAGTAGAAAAGACACAAACACACTCATGAGCATTTGCCAGTCAAGTTTATTTCATCTTTGAGAAAAAAAGAGAGAAAAGAAAAGTTTGGTCTTTGTAAACATCTATATCATTTTTCATTTCAATGTCATTTTCAGCTTTTAAAAATACTTTACTCTTTACTACAACATTTCCAACATCAACACTGTATTCAGAATGAGTTTAATTCATGCATCGACACACTCATGGACGGAATGATATGAAGAGATGCGCGCGCGCACACACACACACACACACACACACACACACACACACACACACTAAAAAGGATAAGA
>NW_019491701.1:0-669 GCF_002814215.2 Seriola lalandi dorsalis | reverse complement strand
CACCTTCATCATCTCCTCCTCCTCTTTCTCTCTGTAATTTTCATCTTATGAACAATCAGACTTCTCTCTCTCTCTCTCTCTCTCTCTCTGTCTCTCTCTCTCTCTCTCTCTGTCTCTCTCTCTCTCTCTCTCTTTCAGCACAAACACTTCACTGAAGACATTCAGACCAGACAGTACAGAGCTCTTGAGGTTCTGATTGGAGCAGAGTACGGACCACCTGCTGACATCTGGAGCACCGCCTGCATGGTACACACACACACACACACACACACACACACACACACACACACACGAGTACAGGCTCACCAACACTGGACAGTTGAAGACCTGGTCTGATGTATCTGGATTTGTGCCGAGGCAGCAGATGGTAGGGTCAGAGACCAGCCTTGTGTCAGCAGTCCAGGCTGATGGTGGTGGTGTAATAGTGTGATGTCACAGTTTATCTGAGCATTGCTTCGACTATGTTTACCCCATCATGGCCACAGTTTAACATCTACTAAAAACTACTTCCAGCAGGATAATACTCCATGTCACAAACTGGGTGCATCAACATGACAGTGAGTTCAGTGAACTTCAGTGACCTCCCAAGTCTCCAGACCTTCCAGTAGAACAGCTTTGGGATGTGGTAGAACAGGAGATTGGCAGCCTGATGATGATGATGATGATGAT
>NW_019491700.1:0-422 GCF_002814215.2 Seriola lalandi dorsalis | reverse complement strand
TATTCAAATAAACGTTCACAGAGGTAAAATGAAATTAATGTTTAACACACACACACACACACACACACACACAGACACACACACACACACACACACACACACACTGGAAAATGATTGATGTATCAGGACTTTGTTTTTATGCATTAGCGCCGGCAACAGTCAGAGCCAGAGGCATATTGTTTTCAGGGTGTCCGTCCATCCGTACGGACATCAGCCCATTCTCACACACACAATATCTCATTAACACCTTGACAGAACTTCTTCAAATTTGGCACAAACTTCAAGGTCACGGTGACCTCACATTTTTGTGAATGAATGGAATATATCAGGAACGACCAGACAGAATTTCATTACATCTGATACAAAAAAGGTCAAAGGTCACCTTGACCTCACAAAACATGCTGTTGTCCATTATCCACAAA
>NW_019491699.1:0-423 GCF_002814215.2 Seriola lalandi dorsalis | reverse complement strand
GTGTGTGTGTGTGTGTGTGTGTCTGTCTTAGAGGACACTGTCAGATAGAAAAACTTAACTTCTCAGTCAGCAGTTTAGCTTCTACTTGCTGGACTCCAAGTGAGGTCTGTCTCTCTCTCTTTCTCACTCTCTGTCTCTCGCGTGCCATTTCACTCGCTCCCCCACTCACTGCTTCTGCCCTTTATCGGCCCCTTCTTTACCCTTTCCCTCGCTTTGTTTATTTTTCCCATTCCCTTTAGTACACAGTCCCTCTTTGCCATTTTACTGTCACTCTCCCTCTCTCTTCAGCTCTCTCTCTCTCTCTCTCTCACTCTCTCGTGATTGCTCTTTCAACCTCCTGTAGGAGCAGTTTCAGGCCACTGCAGAGACGCTGTCCATTACTAACTTACCATGCAGTAAAGTGGAAAATATGATTTTGTATGT
>NW_019491698.1:0-423 GCF_002814215.2 Seriola lalandi dorsalis | reverse complement strand
ATATTGAGCAAAACTCAGCATCCCCTTGGATGAGCTTCTGTGTGTGTGTGTGTGTGTGTGTGTGTGTGTGTGTGTGTGTATGTTTTTCATTATTTATGTGATCCGTGACATCGTCTGTGCATACTGTGTGTATTGTGTGTGTGTGTGTGTGTGTCTGAGGGGAAAAGAACAGGACCTCATTTAGATTGTGTACAACGGCTGCTGATATTTACTGATCATCATAAAAATATTCACTTTATTATTTCTTATTAATCATCATCATGATGTACAGATAACATATGCATGTGCAATTACATACACATAATGTTCCATACAGCACATCATAGGTGGATTATGTGTTTGACAGCAACAGCACTAACAGTGTGTCGGTACTGAAAATGTTGTGGTAGAAGCGTTGTCTTGCGTTTTGGGGATGGTCCAACA
>NW_019491697.1:0-423 GCF_002814215.2 Seriola lalandi dorsalis | reverse complement strand
TGTCTGGAGAGCCGTCGTTAGGAGAGGGGAGGGGGAGGAGGGAGAGTGACGTCAGAGGAAAGGAGCGGGAGCCTCCTACATACACAGCCGTTGAAGACTAAGAATTATGTCTTTTAAATGCAATGTTGAAGTGAAACAGCAGTTTCCTTGTTCCAGTTCTGTTGTGTTGCCGGAGGATTCAGCAGGACTCAGGAGAACCACGTTTTAATGTGTTTTCGATGACTTTTCTCTGGTGAGTGAGTTTTCTTTTTCAGCGCTAGCTTAAAAGATGTTAGCTCATGCTAATTTGATGATGGTGACGGCGGGAAGAATAACGGTCGGTGAAACATGTTGTGGTTGATTAAAAAAACTCACCACTGTAGGGTTTGTGATGTGAAATATGGCTTTCAGAGATTATTGTCTTGCGCACGGTATAAATTTAAT
>NW_019491696.1:0-423 GCF_002814215.2 Seriola lalandi dorsalis | reverse complement strand
GTGTGTGTGTGTGTGTGTGTGTGTGTGTGTGTGTGTGTGTGTGTGTGTGTGTGTGTGTGTGTATGTGTGACCCCTGCTCCCTCTCACACACACTCTTAGAGCTGTAGCTGTGGAAATCTTTTTCATCAGTCTCTCTCTCTAATGTGACAAGAGTCTTCAATGTCCTTGCTCCTCACACACCGTTAAAATTGTAGATGGAGATACACACACACGCACGCACGCACACATGCACACACGCATGCAAACACACTTTGCTTTCGTGCTGCTGACACAGTGATATGATAACCTGTGTGCAGACTTTTGAGGAATACTCACACACACAGAGCTTTGCAATGGAGCAGAGTTTTATGGCAGCACTCAAAATTTTGCCAACACAGCATTCTGATTTGCGCTATGGCAAAACCCCTCTCCTCCTCCTCCTCC
>NW_019491694.1:0-703 GCF_002814215.2 Seriola lalandi dorsalis | reverse complement strand
TAGTAAGGCATAAAAAGGTCATAGTATAGTAAAGCATAAAAAGTCACAAAAAGGGCATAGTATAGTAAGGCATGAAAAGGTCATAGTATACTAAGGCATAAAAAGTGATAAAAAGGTCATAGTATAGCAAGGCATAAAAAGTCATAAAAACAGCATAGCATAAAAAGTCATAAAAAGGTCATAGTATAGTAAGGCATAAAAAGTCATAAAAAGGTCATAGTATAGTAAGGCATAAAAAGGGCATAGCATAGTAAGGCATAACAAGGTCATAGTATAGTAAGGCATAAAAAGTCATAAAAAGGTCATAGTATAGTAAGGCATAAAAAGGGCATAGCATAGTAAGGCATAAAAAGTCATAGTATAGCAAGGCATAAAAGTTCATAGTATAGTAAGGTATAAAAAGCCATAAAAAACATCATAGTATAGTAATGCATAGAAAAGGTCATAGTATAGCAAGTCATAAAAACGTCATAGTACAGTTAGACACAAAACATCATAAAAATGTCACACTTTAGTAAGGCATAAAAATGACAAAAACATAATTAAATTTCAATTCAATTTTATTTGCATACTGTCAAATCACAATATAAATGACCTCACTGCACTTTACAGGGTAAGGTCGAGGCGTTGCTGTATTAGAGAAAGAAAACCAACAGTTGACACTATAAGGAAGCACTTTGCGATGGGGGAGGAAAAACTTCCT
>NW_019491693.1:0-423 GCF_002814215.2 Seriola lalandi dorsalis | reverse complement strand
TTCGACCTCAGGGAATTTGAGGTGAAAAGGTCACGGCTGTTGCACTGGATGCACAGGCCAAGACACAGACACAGATTCAAACATGTTTGAACATACATAAGTACCTAAAAACACACACAGGTCTGGTGTTTTCTCTGAAAGGCTCTAGGGTTTTCTTTGAAGAGCGAATGAAGGAAAAAAGAGGTAGAAGATAGAAGGAGAGAGATGAAAAGCTGGCTGTATAGATTTAGGTTCAGAGCTGCCAAAAATACAACCGATAGTTTGCCAGTGGGTTTATGTCAACAACACCACACACACACACACACACACACACACTCAAACACACACCTCCTCTCACCACCCCCCTAAAATCTACAGTATCTGCTGTCATTCCAATCTCATTCACTCCCATTGAGAAAAGATCTCATCACACCAACAGTCAAC
>NW_019491692.1:0-423 GCF_002814215.2 Seriola lalandi dorsalis | reverse complement strand
AAACTTGAAAATACCATTACCAAGATTACTATTAAACAAGAAGAACAGGAAGTACAGGATGACACCATCAAAACAATAAAACTACAACTGGAAAGCACTGAGATGAACGTACTGGCAGAAAGAAAAGAAATGGAACATTTAAGGAAAAATTTCAACAAGATGAAGGAACAAGTTGGAGCCACCATGAACAGCATGAGTGGAGAGAGGGAAGTTCTCAGTCAAATGAGGATTGACATTGACAAAGACAGACAAATGATTTTGAATGAAATGGACAAATTGGAAAGGGAAAGGTCTGAGCTGATAATGAGAGAACATCATGTCATGGATAAAATGAAAGTCATAGAAAGTGTACGAGTAAAACTTCAGCATCTGAATGAAAGAATGAGTGATGACATCAAACACAAAACGCAAAGTTTACAACAA
>NW_019491691.1:0-423 GCF_002814215.2 Seriola lalandi dorsalis | reverse complement strand
ACACACACACACACACACACACAAAAACTCAAATACAAGGATCTACTTGTCCAAATATACAGGCACAAAAACTGATGAACGTAAAAAAACAGACATGTTCATGCAAACAAACAAACTGAACATTTTTGTCAATGCTTTCTCTCCAATAACATGCAAAGTCACAGCCACACACACATAAACACACACAGGAACACACGCTGTCACACATTGCTGCAGTGCAATATTGATGCAGCCGTTTGCCCTCTGCTGCTTCAGGAACTAACAAAGCATTTAGTGAATACACATGCACACATCCACACCCGCACACACTCCGTCTCTCTCTCTCTTTCCCTGTGTGACTTGATGTGTTTATACTCACAGGAGCGCTGCAGGTACCTGTGTGTTTATGTGTTTGTTTGGAATCTATGAATGACCACAGATATT
>NW_019491690.1:0-423 GCF_002814215.2 Seriola lalandi dorsalis | reverse complement strand
CTCTGCTGTAAAAAGTATCCTAAACAACATAGTTATGCAGAAACAAGCCATGAAGCTAACTCTGCTAGCATGGTGGTCTCATCACTCTCATTGTTTACCAGCAGCAGAGAAGCAGTGAAGAAGAAGCTGACCTCGACCTGCCCAGCACCAACCAGCAGACTGACACTGACACAGATACTGACACAGACACAGACACGGACACAGACACTGACACAGACACAGACACTGACACAGACACAGACACTGACACAGACACAGACACGGACACAGACACTGACACGGACACAGACACTGACACGGACACAGACACTGACACAGACACAGACACAGACACTGACACTGACACAGACACTGACACAGACACAGACACTGACACTGACACAGACACAGACACAGACACTGACACGGACACAGACACTGACA
>NW_019491689.1:0-423 GCF_002814215.2 Seriola lalandi dorsalis | reverse complement strand
CAAACCTGATGGGAAACAGTGGTTTATGTGTCGGCATGTAAATGTAAGATGAAGAATACAGAGTGTGTTCAATATTATCAAAAAGCATTATGCAATCACATGTCAGTGTCATGTGTCTCCGTGTCCTCACCGCAGTGAGGGGCGTTGTCTTGGTGCTGTGCGGCTCCAGACTCCGCTTCCTCCTCAGCAGCTCTTTGACCGGGTCTCTGACGCGAACGCCTTGGTACGGTCTGGACCTGACCAGAGCTGACGGTGACGCTACACAGGAGAGAGAGAGAGAGAGAGGCAGAGATACATGACTTCGTCGCTCTTCAGTTGTCTTGAGGCAGCTCCTGTGATGGACGCGATGAGTTCACAGAGTTCACGACCATGAACCACCACGTCGCCGCTTTCAACTTTGTTTTTTTAGAGAAAAGTTCAACC
>NW_019491688.1:0-468 GCF_002814215.2 Seriola lalandi dorsalis | reverse complement strand
GGATTTTAGTCGTCGGACGTCTGGATCTGAAGTTATCAGAGAAACAAGCTGAGGAAATGTTAGACAGCTCAGCTCCCAGCTGCTGGAGACGTCCTGTCCTGTGTCACTGAAGAGCGTCAGTGAATCTCTTTTAAAGTCAAACTGCTTTATTCAGTGTTTCTACTGGTTCTAATCCCCTGGTGTGTTTGTTATGGAGAGGAGGAAACCTCTGCGGAGAATTCAGCTGCTGGTAAAAAACAGGGGTTCATTGATGTAGTGGCTTGGTGTGACATATTGTTGTAACGCAATGTAACGTCATGTGTCTCCCTTTTTCTGTATTTGTGCGTTAGCAGAACAAAACATTACAGGGGAGCGCGTAGAGCAGTTAATAGTTAATCGAATGGGATCTTCTGACGGTTTAAAAACAAACATATACAATGTCAAAACGAGTCGGGAAATACACTTGGGTGGCCAATAATATACCTGGGC
>NW_019491687.1:0-423 GCF_002814215.2 Seriola lalandi dorsalis | reverse complement strand
TTAGAAGTAATAATAATAACAAACTTTATCTGTAAACCAGCTTTTCAAACAGAGGCTCAAAGTCTTCACACTGAGAGATGACTGCAGGTCTGTTCAGCCTGACACTTCTCTGCTCTCCGCTGAGCCTGAGGCTTGATGGTCCGTTAGCTCCACCTAGTGGACAGATAGTAGAACTACACCATGTGATGTGTGACGTCTCTGACACTGACTGGGTTTCTGTCACAGGTCAGACTGGTTCTGACGTCACTCTGATGTTTTTCAGACTTGGACTCTGAAGTTATGAGGAAGTGACTCGTCCTCAGATCAAATGCTCACAGACACCAGGACTGACGAGGGAGAACGAGCAGCTGCTTCTCTCCAGATGTTTCCTCGACACATGAAGGTGGAAAGTGTCTGTAAGTCGACCTGAAGTGAGTTCAGCAG
>NW_019491686.1:0-485 GCF_002814215.2 Seriola lalandi dorsalis | reverse complement strand
TGTCTAAAAACATCATAGTATAGTAAAGCATAGAATGTCCTAGTATAGTAAGGCATAAAAAGGTCAAAAATCGCCATAGTATAGTAAGGCATAAAAAGGTTTAAAAACATCATAGTATAGTAAGGCATAAAATTTGATAGTATAGTAAGGTATAAAAAGGTCAAAAATCGTCATAGAATAGTAAGGCATAAAAAGGTCAGAAATCGTCATAGTATAGTAAGGCGTAAAATGTCATAGTATAGTAAAGCATAGAATGTCCTAGTATAGTAAGGCATAAAAAGGTCAAAAATCGTCATAGTATATTAAGGCGTAAAATGGTTAAAAATCGTCACAGTATAGTAAGGCGTAACATGTCATAGTATAGTAAGGCATAAAAAGGTCAAAAATCGTCATAGTATAGTAAGGCATAAAAAGGTCATAGTATAGTTAGGCATAAAATGTCATAGTATAGTAAGGCATAAAAAGGTGAAAAAATGTCATAGTAT
>NW_019491685.1:0-423 GCF_002814215.2 Seriola lalandi dorsalis | reverse complement strand
TGTGTGTGTGTGTGTGTGTGTGTGTAGTTTGTATGACTGAGCTCCACTGACTTACTGTTTGGAAAAACTTTGATCAAAACAGCTTCAATACTCACCTAAAATATACAAAACTATACTAAAGGTAGTTCTTCTTTTAGGGACTGTATGCAAATTACTGGATTTGAGAGAGAGGCTGAACTTTTATGTTTCATTATTTAAAAAACCAACCCCCCCAAAATTCAAAAATAACATAGCAGTTAATATGAATATATCAGTGTAACCATTTCGCCAACTTGTTCACATAAATCTTCATTTCACATTCACTCAAGACTCCCTCGATGTTTAACTTTGTTAATATCCATATGATGTTTTTATATAATACAAGACATATCATGAGTGAAATAATCAGTCAGCACCATGACTGAGTATTTACACCTTGAACTG
>NW_019491684.1:0-423 GCF_002814215.2 Seriola lalandi dorsalis | reverse complement strand
ATGTTGATGTGACTGTGTTTTGCATATCCAGCGTGTGTGTGTGAGTGTGTGTGTGTGTGTGTGTGTGTGTGTGTGTGTGTGTGTGCGTGAGTGTGAACCAGCAAGGTTGAACAGCAGCTGCTGTGTGTCTGTTGGTCTAATGAGGATCCTGATGTAGAGTTTTTAAGAATTTTTAGATGGAAACTGCTGTTTGTGATCAATAGAGCAGTTTAGTCTGTGAAAAACACCAGAATCACATTCATATTGAAAACAATTAAAGTACAATAAATGTGCAAACAGCCTCACCTAATCACCCTGTTACTGGGAGCTGACAAGACCCAATATCCCAGTGTAATTAAAGGGCAAATACTGGCATATGGGCTCATTTATATCACATATATTTAATGTCAGGCTCATCAGTGTATCAGATAAAATGCAAGTTGC
>NW_019491683.1:0-423 GCF_002814215.2 Seriola lalandi dorsalis | reverse complement strand
AGACACAGTCAGGGACCTGGTGGCCCACAGACACAGTCAGGGACCTGGTGGCCCACAGACACAGTCAGGGACCTGGTGGCCCACAGACACAGTCAGGGACCCCTGCCAGCCCCTTCAGACACATGAATCCCCCTCAAGCTCGCTTAAAGGAAGCACTGAACAACTGGATACACTTATGGACCTACAACAACCTGTTCCCTCCTTAAAACCTCCAAAGACTCTGTCAGTCAAAGACCAATTTGACCCACTCAGTGGACCCTCTTTAAGGTGTGAATGAATCCCACTGATGGCTGACAGTATATAGTAACGCAGTTTATTATGTAAAAAGCTCATTTGTTCCTCGGCAACATCAGTGTGACATCACTGGGAGCTTCGATAATATTCCTCTGATTATTAACCGTACAGCCTTTATGGCTTATATGA
>NW_019491682.1:0-423 GCF_002814215.2 Seriola lalandi dorsalis | reverse complement strand
TTTCAACTCGTACTCGTTTCGAATGGGTATGATGATTTTCTATATTATATATATAAAAGATGCGACAGTTAAAAAAAATATGCAAGAATATTTTCCATAGACATATAATTCTCTACTTCCGAATCTAAAACTTTAAGCCGTAAACTCGTTTGTAGGTAGAAGTGCTGACTGATGAATCGGATTTTAATTGTCATGACGATATGAACATGTGCAATAAAAGCATCACAAAAGACTTAAAGACTGATTTAAATTTGCATGCGCCAGACAGTTACACTGTGTTCTCAAGGTGCAGCACCTGAGCCAAATGAACCAGAACTTCACTTCATACAAAACTGCTGGTAAAAGTGTGTGTGTGTGTGTGTGTGTGTGTGTGTGTGTGTGTGTGTGATGATTCTGAAACTGAGACTGAAACTGTGACACAAA
>NW_019491681.1:0-423 GCF_002814215.2 Seriola lalandi dorsalis | reverse complement strand
TGTGTGTGTGTGTGTGTGTGTGTGTGTGTGTGTGTGTTGTGCTGTGCTGTGCTAGAAAGATTTGGGTAACACATAGGAGTTGTAGCTCTGACTGGAGGAGCCTAACTGCAAAGGCATTCAGGATATAATAACTAACCATAAAGGCATAAAAATAAGGAGGGATTATTATGAAATATCTTCATGCTTCATTGTGTTTTATATGGCCTGTGTGCATGCGTGTATGTGTGTGTGTGTGTGTGTGTGTGTGTGTGCTTGCTACAGTATGTGTGAAAGCTATTGATAAAGAAACAACCATGACACAGAAAGAAGCAATATATCTTACAACTGTCACGCCCAGCTATCAGTCCAACTTTAACACAGATGAGTGAGACTGGCCAATATTTAGTTAGTCTCTGTTTTCTTTCATTTTATTCCAGTGTATGT
>NW_019491680.1:0-423 GCF_002814215.2 Seriola lalandi dorsalis | reverse complement strand
AAATGAGGGATTGTTGAAATTTAACTTTATATGCTGAATATTATTTCATTTTGTTTGCAGAGCAGAACTTCAACCTATGAATGCACCTCAATGATGCATTCATGTGATGAGGAGTAAACACAAACCGTGTATCTTCGGTATCTCAGCCAACGTTGCTCTTTCCCTTTACCTTTTCCTTTTTACAGGTATTAAGCTGAAAAAAATATGAAGCTTGACTGTGACCTCAACAGAGCAGTAACTTTAATATCCACAAAACCTCAGGCTGATTCATGAAGGACACTTCGCTCTGCACTGTTTCTACTCTACAACGTGCTTTGCAGGGATGTTTGAAGGAGACAGACTCTGGCTTATGAAGATCAACGTGTTGTTCCCGCTCTGATGCTTCACTCAGACTAAACACTGAAGAAGACGGAATAATAAAAA
>NW_019491679.1:0-472 GCF_002814215.2 Seriola lalandi dorsalis | reverse complement strand
ATATATATGTATGTTTATATGTATATATTGGCAGTACTCCCTATTATAATTATTTATAACTTTGCCAATTATTTCAAGTGAAGTTCATGGAGAAAATGAATATAAAGGCCAAAGAAATGTCTAAGTCTATTTCTGGATCCTTGTTTTTTAATATTTATTTCTGCTTTTCATCTCCTCACCTTGTTTTTATTTATTTTGTTTTAATTTCTCTTTCTCTAAATCTTCAGGTCCATTCTTTGTGCTTTAGCCCATTGTTATCTTCCACTATTGTTTTTTTTTTTGATCAAATTTTTATTTTATTTTCATTCAAACATAAAACAAATAATGATGTACAGTCACTGAACATACCGTTACATCAATCCCCCCACCCCCCACACAGACACACCTAGAATGAGGAGAAGAAAGAAAAAAAAAAAAAAAAAAAAAAAAAAAAGGGGGAAAGAAAGGTGCGGCTAAAACAGACAACAATAAC
>NW_019491678.1:0-423 GCF_002814215.2 Seriola lalandi dorsalis | reverse complement strand
CTCTCCACAACAGTCCTGAGACTGTTGTGGAGAGACGCATGCAATTTAAGATGGAAGCCATCTTAGACAATACCAACCATCCTCTCCACAACATTCTGGCAGGACAGAGGAGCAGCTACAGCAACAAATGCCTCATCTCACTGTGTTGCAGAACACAGAGGTTCACGAGATCCTTTGTTCCCACTGTCATCAGACTATACAACACCTTAGCCAAAGGAAGTGGACTAATCTAATTATTGTTGTTTATTTATTATTAACTGTTTTTATTATTATTATTATTATTATTATTATCATTATTATTATCAACAATGAGCTAAAGGACACATTAATTTCCCCTAGGGGATAAATAAAGTATCTATCTATCTATCTATCTATCTATCTATCTATCTATCTATCTATCTATCTATCTATCTATATATCTAT
>NW_019491677.1:0-423 GCF_002814215.2 Seriola lalandi dorsalis | reverse complement strand
CCACAGGGTTAGATGATACTAAAGCAGATGGTTGGATTTTGATCCTGGCAATGTCCACACCGCTTCCCTCACTATCCGAACAGTGAGCCTCGCTCTCATAGCCCTCCTTGAAGTTCTCCACACTCTCTATATGATCCAGATTAGCAAAATACTCGTCACCCATTTCTAGACCCTCTTTGTCTGCAAAGTCGTCCGTCAAGATTTTACCTGGTGAAGTGGAGGAAAAAAAGGGAGAGGAATAAGTCACTTTGTAATCAGGTCATCTGCTGTTGACCCTAACAGAAGTCTGTTCCCTTTCCTCACCAGCATAGATGCAGACAAAAGAGCCCTTCGCCACATCATCCAGACAGCGGATGCCCCAACCTTTGTTCTGGGTCTTGAAGAGCTGGAGACGCACCTGCAGGCCGTGCTGAACAAGCCGGT
>NW_019491675.1:0-488 GCF_002814215.2 Seriola lalandi dorsalis | reverse complement strand
CATCCGAGGTGGCGCAAAATAAGGATGTGCTTTTTGGCAGTCTGAAACGTGGGGTCAAAGGAGCTCATAAAACGGAGATGATGCTCTGCAGTGCCCCCTCCTGCAGCCGCGCGCCAACACAGCTGTTTTGAAAAATAATCGTGTGTCCCCCCCGGCCACCTGGCCACCACGTTTAAAAGTGAAAGCTTGGCATCACAAATCACCTGTATATTTATAGAGTGATAGTTTTTGCGATTGATGAATGCGTAATCATTCATGGATGGTGCCTTCAGACGCACGAGTGCAATCAATTGCTCCAACCAAATTTGGAAACCCAGCAATCTGGAGATCCCTGCGGTCTCTGAACACATGCTCACGTCTGACACGCGCGTATTGTTCCTCCAAAATGAGTAAATCTGCCATTGTTATGATTTGATAACTGTCAAAGCATCTGTTTAAATAGGGGAGTGAGTAAACATCTGACCAACCACAGTGCAACAATGATTATC
>NW_019491673.1:0-423 GCF_002814215.2 Seriola lalandi dorsalis | reverse complement strand
CCTTCAGCGTTATAATTAAGAGTCAACGTTTTCACCTTGTGAGTCTGTGTGTGTCATCATGGCATAATGTGATCCTGGAGACACCTACTGTAGCAGGAACTTACCACAGAAGCAGTTTCAGTATTTTGTCATGTAATAATGTAGTAATGACTACTGAGTACTCAGGGGTCATGGGCTTTGTGGCTGGTGTGATCCCATTGCATTATGTCCTTATGAAAGTCACATGACCATTAGATTGGCTGTTGTACCCATTAAACTCTGTGTGAACTGTGTAAACCATGTGAGCTATCATATGAACCTAGTGGAACATTGTACTTAATTTAGCTGCTGTGTGCCGATGGTGCGTAGAGCAAAGAATTACTGAAATAATACAGAACATTTGTGCATGAAATGCTCCTCTGACTGTACTCTTCCTGCAGTCTG
>NW_019491672.1:0-467 GCF_002814215.2 Seriola lalandi dorsalis | reverse complement strand
GAGAGGCTCAGAGCCTCCTCTCTTCTGATTGGCTGACTGACCTGTTGTTACTAGAGCTGCAGAGAGAAGCCTGAGAGAGGAGATGTAAAACTACACTGAGATGGTTTTTATATCTTCTGATGGATCAACACTTCAAATAAAACACAGAAGAAGAAGAAACATGGAGCTTTAAGACATTTTAGGGTTGAGGTCAAAGGTTAGCAGCTGGAGACTTATGGGTAATACATTAGCAGGTAAGGCAGTAAAACAAGCTTCACAGTGAATCATAGTGGAGTCTGAATTTGGCTTCAGGCAGAAACAGAGTGAAGCAGAGAGAGATGGAGGAGGTCATTTCTTCTTTCCTTTCTTTTCTTGTTTCTGTAATTTCATTCATAGTTGACTCTGTCTGCTCTGACAGCTCCTCCAGCCGCTGTGTGTTTGTGTGTACTTGTTTAGTGTTTAACGTGTGTGTGTGTGTGTGTGTGTGT
>NW_019491670.1:0-423 GCF_002814215.2 Seriola lalandi dorsalis | reverse complement strand
AAACACTGATTTTGATATGTTGTTATTTAGTTGCTATATATTATGGTGGGACACTGCAGGTTTTGGTATTGTTATCTTTTGTGATGCGTGACTATTCAGGATGTGAAGCATTGAATAACAGGAAATCTCGAAGTGTGGAGCTGTGACCGCCAATAATACTGAGGCCTATGTAGCAGCCAATTCTGGAAGGAATTAAAATTAAAAAATGAAACAGGATCAGTTTGTCTACACCAGGAAAGGCCTCTCTCTCTCTCTCTCTCTCTCTCTCTCTCTCTCTCTCTCTCCCTCTCTCTCTCACCCTCTCTCCCTCTCTCTCCCTCTCTCTCTCTCTCTACACCTCCCTGGGGGGTCGACACATGGCTCCTAACCAGTACTGGAGAACATCAATAGCAGCCTTGTCCCTTGGTGGGTGTGTGTTTTTTT
>NW_019491669.1:0-423 GCF_002814215.2 Seriola lalandi dorsalis | reverse complement strand
TTTCCTGAAGGAAGTAAGTGTCTCTCTACCTCTCTCTAATGTGCTGTTTATGTCTCTCTCACTCTCTCTCTCTGTGATGAGGCTTTGATTGACAGCTGACTCTTGTTAATTGCGCTGTGATTTAATTAGCGGAGCAGGAATCAGATCAATGGTAGAGAGACATAGACGCTCCCTTTCTCTCTCTCTCTCTCTCTCTCTCTCTCTCTCTCTCTCTCTGTGAATAAGTTCCCTCACAGAGAAAAGACACGATGCAGCTTCCTGCACTGACATGTTTCACTGTGTCACCAATTCACTGATTCACTGATTCACTGTTTGTTTCACTGTGACATTGATTCACCATGTCACGGATTCACTGTTTTTTTTCACTGTTTACCTGTTTCACTGTTTGTATCACCGTTTCATATCCAGCACCAGATGTTTGTT
>NW_019491668.1:0-423 GCF_002814215.2 Seriola lalandi dorsalis | reverse complement strand
GACGTCTCACCCCGGATCCCTGACACTCTGCTTCTGTTCATTTCAAACTATATAAGTAAAACTTTCTGTTGCCGCGGATACAGCAGGTTGGCAGAAACACCACTTCACTAAAGTTTAACTGATCATCCTCATCATCATGTTGCAGATAAACGAGTCTATTTATTGAACGCAGGCTGATTTACAGTCCGCCCGGTAACTGACGAGTCATCAGAGGAAGACGGAGCGTTCACTGATAATCAGGCATCTGGAAACCATGACAATCAGAGAGCAGGAAGAGCTCAATCAATGAGACGACACACATACACACACACATACACACTGTACATGTACACACAAAAAATATTAATATGCATGAACAGACAAATGTTCTCACACACACACACACACACACACACACACACACACACACACACACACACACAC
>NW_019491667.1:0-423 GCF_002814215.2 Seriola lalandi dorsalis | reverse complement strand
AGCAGAGAGATCAGATCGCCTGTCCTGCACTCCTCGGATGTGTCATCTCACACTAATAACCCTCATCTGATCTGAATCTCTTTCCCGTTTTGTCCTCTTCTCTCCCTCTCTCCTCATGTCTGCCTCCTCATCCTCACCTCCTTTCATCCCTCTCCCCTTTCCCCTCTTCCATCCCCCCTCTCTTCTTTGGTTGTATCGCTCTCCCGCTCCGTCCCTTCTCCTTCTCATTAGACCTTATCAGAGCTTCCACATTCAGCGCTGCTTTTTTATCTGTCTAATTATGTTGCTACTCACCTATGGAGGGAGTAAGGGAAGCCCTGTGGCATGCTGGGAAGACAATTCTTCTCTGATGCTCTCTTGTGTCCTGCCCACTTGACTTTCTCTGCGCTTCCCATACACACACACACACACACACACACACAC
>NW_019491666.1:0-423 GCF_002814215.2 Seriola lalandi dorsalis | reverse complement strand
TTTTGTGCATTCAGACCTGCAAGCATCACAATCCAGCTGCTTCAACGACACAATAAAAAACATAAAGAAATTCCACAGGTGATTGTTTCTGACGCATAATGAAACAAAATCATTTTATAGATCATAACAGAAATTAGAGATTAGCATATTTCCATCTGTTGAAGACTCATATTTAATTTTATTTACTAGCAGGGCTTGTGGAGGGGTTGACGTTATCTTTCTGGAGGCCTCTGGGTGTTGTTAAAATCAATATTACAGATCTAAATGCTACGTTTGAAATATAAAATTTTTATTTGATTCCATTTGATGAGCCTGCAGCCTCTATAACAGCATCCCTTGCACTCCTGTACAGTTCAGGTGCATCATTTATAACATTCTGCACTGGAGTGTGTCACGACCGCTGTCCAAGGTGCTGAACCTGAG
>NW_019491665.1:0-423 GCF_002814215.2 Seriola lalandi dorsalis | reverse complement strand
CAGATGAAACTATCTCAGGTGAGCTAAGATCACAAAGTGTGGGGATTGTATAGACTATCTGGTTTAAGTCTGGTCACCGACCTTTGTTGCATGTCGTCCCCTCTCTCCCCCCATATTTCCTGTCCTATCTACACTGTCAGCTTACTGATGAGTCACTCATGCCTGAAATCTCTCCAGTGGATGACAGCAAAGCTGCATTCCTCATCGTAACTGGCTTTTGTTAAGCAGTTCTTTGTCTCCTTCCTCTGATACTCTGCTAGTGTTTGTCTGAACAATGACCCACAAACTGCCACCAGCACCTGTCACCACCACCTTCTTTTTCCCCCAAGGACTCCAGTCAGATTGAGTTACTGAAGGAGTTGATGGACCTGCAGAAAGACATGGTGGTCATGCTGCTGTCTATGCTGGAGGGTAGGTTTATGT
>NW_019491664.1:0-448 GCF_002814215.2 Seriola lalandi dorsalis | reverse complement strand
GGTGACTGCTTTGTTGTGACATCACAAAGTTCCAGAAGTCCTGACGGCTGGTTTTAAGGCTCAGTTTCTGAATACAGGCTGTGTATTTCTCTGTGGACTGAGGCTTTGATACTTTCACAGTATTAATATAGAAGCTAGACCTGCTTTATAATCAAACTACACATGGACATCTACCATTAGACTGGATAGAGCTTTAATATTTGGGCATTTCAACCCATTCCTTACTACAGGTTGTATTTCAATATTATCTTATTTCTTATTATATTATATTATTTCTAGATTTATCCAGAAACTAATACATAAACCTACCAAGAATAACTGTATTATAGAAAGCAGTATGACATATAGATGAGAAAAAATCTCAGCTTATCCAGCAGTCAGGACTTCGATATGACAGATGAACTTGTGCACACAAACTGTAACAGTCGATGTGTTTGTCAAATATTAA
>NW_019491663.1:0-543 GCF_002814215.2 Seriola lalandi dorsalis | reverse complement strand
CTAAGCTAAATGGATTCAATAAAGCAATCAAAAGGCTTCAGATTTGATAATTGGATTCAATACTGGTTTCATTTTTAACTAAATGTCATTGAAACCCAACCCTAGACCAGTCAGGTTATTGGAATGATCCATTACAGTTTAGGGCCAACATAATGCAGCTTTGACAGGCAGGTGTCTAATCAGGGCAGCAGGGAACACCTCCTCTGCTACTTCCAATGTTCACCGTCTGTAGGTAATGGGATCACCGGAGAGAGACTGATTGCACTGTGAATGTGTGTGACTGTATGAATGTGAAAAAGCTCGTTCCAATCTCAGTGCTGAAGAGAGGTTAAAGACAGAGCACAGGGGGCGTCGTGTAGCGTAGTGGTCTAAGCAGGCGCCCCATGTGTAGAGGCTACAGTCCTCGCTGCAGTTGGCCCCGGTTCGAATCCCGCATCGGACGGCCTTTCGCTGCATGTCATTCCCCCTCTCTCTGCCTCCCTGTTTCCTGTCTCTCTCCACTATACTATCAAATAAAGGCATAAAAAGCCCAAAAAATATACT
>NW_019491661.1:0-423 GCF_002814215.2 Seriola lalandi dorsalis | reverse complement strand
AAACAGAGAAGAAGACATGCAGGAGTGTGCTGCTTACATCAGAGCCGTAGTTGATAGCCAGGGTCTTCACAGCCCAGGGGAGACCGAGCCCCACCAAGATGTCAAACACGTTACTGCCAATGGAGTTGGACACGGCCATGTCTCCCAGTCCTGAACACAGAGACACACATGGAGTCTTAGAGCAGCAGAGACCAGGAGACAGGAAAAGCAACGTACAGACAGTATGGAGGGTGTGGATGAAGGCAGCTCCACCTGCAGTGAGATCACCTGTCCAACTGACATGCCCTGAAACAAACAACAAACAGACAGCAGCTACAAAGAGAGGGACGGACGACTAAACTGTGGTGGCAAGTGTGTGCCTCACAGTGAGCCACCCCACACACACACACACACACACACACACACACACACACACACACACAC
>NW_019491660.1:0-423 GCF_002814215.2 Seriola lalandi dorsalis | reverse complement strand
TTCCACTTTTAAACCATCTCTCTTATGTTCATCTTTCACGTTACCACACACACACACACACACACACACACACGTACATCACTTCTTTATGTGTGTGTGTATGTGTGTGTTCTCGCTGAGCATATTAGGGCTCGTTAAGTGGTGAGAACGGCAGAGAAGTGTGGGATCAGTCAGCTCTAATGAGCCCTGTTGACTCCCTTCTCACTCTGCCTTTTAACTGCTACTGTCTCATGCTGGACACACACACATACACACACACACACACACACTGAAGCTAACTCACATCCCGGTGTGGTATATACATTACAGGCATAAACGTTATCTCACACATGCAAGGACATGAGCGCATAACACGCAACCTGGATTGTCCGTACGCACCAGAACACACACACACACACACACACACACACACACACACACACA
>NW_019491659.1:0-423 GCF_002814215.2 Seriola lalandi dorsalis | reverse complement strand
TGTGTGTGTGTGTGTGTGTGCGTGCGCGTGCGTGCGCGTGCGTGCGTGCGTGCGTGCATGTTGCATGTGGACATTTAATTAAAGCACATCTCATAACATACGGAAAGCATTTAATGTAAATTACCAGTGTTGGAGAATAACTAATTACATTTACTGAAGCACCGTATTATTTTCATTTAATGCTATCTTATACTTCTAAATCATTTTTACAGTTTTTACTTCCCTACATTTTTCTGGCAACTGAACTTCCTACTTAAAAACTATTTCTGATCAAAAATATCATCTTAAAAATAAACTATATGAAAAGTAATTAAACGATGATATGTATATATCAATGGGAAGAAGCACGTATGAATGAGCACAACCTCAGCTAATAATATATATCATTCAATTAAGACTTCTGTACAGTATAATAGGAGATAA
>NW_019491658.1:0-424 GCF_002814215.2 Seriola lalandi dorsalis | reverse complement strand
AGCTTCCTGTGAAGTTCTACTTTAGCAGAGGTTTCACTAATAAGGAGAAACTTCATCATCATCATCATCATCAGGACAGACAGCAGCTGTTTTTTCTCTCGCAACTTTACATTTTAAATTCTTGTTAAATTACGTCTTTTTTTCTTGAAATATTACGACTTTATTATTTGTAATATTTTGATATATATCTGTCTGATACTCCGCGGTAAGAAAGGACATCGGTCCTTCCTGTTTGGAGACGGTTTGGCAGAGCGATCCTCCTCAGTGGAGGACCAGATGTTGAGCTGAGAGAAGCTTAAACCTCCAGATGTTTCCTGCTGCTGTCAGTCTGTGCAGAGACTGGTGCGGTCTGTATTGTGTCATCCCACTAACTCTCACTGAGGTGATTGTATTGATCTGATTGTTGGGTCGATTGTTGACACTG
>NW_019491656.1:0-424 GCF_002814215.2 Seriola lalandi dorsalis | reverse complement strand
CACAGTGTTTCTCTAACTCACCGTACTGTAGCTGCTGTCGTATCAGAACCTTTGAACCTGTGACCTGTGGTCAGAACCTTCTGGACTTTATGGATCTGATGGTTCTCTCGGTCTCGTGACTGTAAACTGAATATGTTTGGACATCTGAAGACATGTATTTGTTATTTTCTGACGTTTTAAAGACCAAATTATCTGTTATTAGGAAATTAATTGATTAAGAAAATAATTGCAGGATTAATGAATTAATGTAAATCCTTTATATTCTCACCGGTGACTGTGATATTAAACAGTTAATAATGTGAGGGAGGTTGAGTGTGTGTTCACGTCATGGCCTGTGTCTGTCTGTAGCATGTAGTGACGTCGCTCTGCATCACAGCGAGAGCAGCGCTGATGAATATAGGACAGCAGGAGGAGGAGGAGGAGG
>NW_019491655.1:0-424 GCF_002814215.2 Seriola lalandi dorsalis | reverse complement strand
TTTCTGGATAAAAAGAACAATAACGTTTATATGGTTATATGGTTTTTATAATCAGGCGTTTCTGATCCACGAGCTGTAAAAATAAAAGTCTGGGCTCCAGTTACTCAGAGGCGTCACAGGGTTTTCTGTAGGAGGAGTGTGTGTCTGCTTGACATGAAGTGAATCACAGAGAAGCACTCTGACCATAAATGACAAATAGGAGATAAATATATGGAGGTTAACAGGCAGCAGCTCTTTGGTTTGAATCAGGAAAAACCTTGAAGTGGAAAAACCTTTGTGACCTTCAGCTCGTGTGCAGTCACAGTATTTTTAGACAGAAGGTCAGATAACATCTGTTCCAATCTGGAACTACATGTTTCTGGGTGACGTCCAGTGCAAACACACTAACACACACTCCGAGGCCCCGAGGCCCCGAGGCCCCGAG
>NW_019491653.1:0-424 GCF_002814215.2 Seriola lalandi dorsalis | reverse complement strand
GGGTAGAATGACAGGCGACCTGCACATCTCCAATTATGGCCAGGACCACGCTCCGTTTCCGTTTTGTTCATACATAGCTGCCGCGTTACGTCATAATGTAATCGGGCTACAACCAATCAGCCAAATTCATCAGTTCATTTAAATATTAAAATCTTCAAATCGATTAAAACAGTAGATGAGGAGGCAGAAAACAGCTTTAACTGATGAAGCTCATGAAATAAAATTAAAAGGGACAGTGTACATCAGGTGTACACAGGTCATGGATGTTGAATACACTCAGCTATTGTATACACTGATTATGTAATAACAACAACAACAACAACAACAACAACAATAATAATAATAATGATGATGATGATGATGATGATGATGATGATAATAATAAGGTCTTTTCCACGACTTCCCATTGAATTTATAGTGGTCA
>NW_019491652.1:0-424 GCF_002814215.2 Seriola lalandi dorsalis | reverse complement strand
ACAGCCCTAACATGTTTGAATATAAATAACTGAATATAAACTAATTGTCCTCTCACATGTTTGTCTGTATCAGGACCAGAATTCCAGTCCAGTCCTCCCCAGTGATGGACCAGCACCTGCCTTTTCTTCTGCGTCTGGCCTCATCAACCATCAACAGCCACATTACAGTAACACCTCAGAGTATTATCCCTGCACAGAACACATATTGTCTATACTGTGATCTTCTGCACATCCTGCTCAGCAGGAGTTTTATCAACACTTTTGTACATAGTTCTTTTTTCCATAGTTTTATTTTTTTAATATGTGTGTCTGTGTATATCTATCTTTTTGACTTTTGCAGTATTTTACCCCTTATTGTTATTTCCTGTTTCCTACTCATAATTTGTTTCAGTGCTATCAACAATTTTAACTATCAACAATAAAT
>NW_019491651.1:0-424 GCF_002814215.2 Seriola lalandi dorsalis | reverse complement strand
TATTTGCTCTCTAAAACCAGTCCTAATGTATCAATTGCTCTGATCTGGCTCTGCTGGAGTGTGAACAAACAAATTGGATTGTGCCCCCGTCCCCCAAATAGCTTTCCCCTTATCCACCCCCGCCTGGCCTACAGAAGCTGTTCACTACATATTTTCATGGAACATCTCAATCCAGGCAATTTCTCGAACACACACACACACACACACACAGTGAGACCTTTAAAACCATTTCCCAAGGTCAGAACAAATGGCCAGACTGTAGTGGCGTATAATGATAAAAGCACTCAGAGCGGCTGCTGCTAAAGTGCCTTTCCAAAAAAGACAAAATGGCCTCTCCATCCCCGCTGTGTGTCACTCCTTCAGTCTGCAGGGAGGCGGCGCACCAGGAGCGACGCCTGCGGACCCGTTTCATAACGCTCCCCTG
>NW_019491650.1:0-424 GCF_002814215.2 Seriola lalandi dorsalis | reverse complement strand
GAAGGCTTACTAGGAAATAACACGAGGAATTGCTGGAACACTGATGCAAAGGACAAGACGAACACACACAGACTAAATACTCGAGGGAAGGGGAGACAACGAGACACAGGTGCAGCACGTTGGGGCGGGGCAGGTGATCACACAGGCGGGAAACAAAGGAGGGCAGGAAGTAAAAACACCTGGAACGAGACAACGTGTGAGTATCAAAATAAAACATGAAACACAAGCGTTGAAACAAAACGGGGAATAATAATAAAAAAGCTTAACCACCGGGACGAGGCGTGACAGTGTTAGAGAAACTGGAAGATGCACAGCAGTTTCTCCAGAATGTTCTGTATAAATGGGAGATTTCAAAGACAACAATTTTGGATAGAGTGGTTTTGCCTCAAGAAAAGAAAGCCCCCCCCCCCCCACAAAAAAAAGC
>NW_019491649.1:0-424 GCF_002814215.2 Seriola lalandi dorsalis | reverse complement strand
CAGGACTTTCACATTAATATTTTGACTGTTGTAAGTGTTTATGGTTAAACAGACAAAAGTGAGTTAGATATGTGTCCCCTGTAGTGCAGACAGTAAGTCACCTTCTCTGGGGATGCAAAGGTCAGGGGTTTGAAACCTCAGATGACCACACTTTGGCAACACTGTAGCAATTCATGCATCTAAATCCTCACAAACTGCTTCGCCCACAATGATCGCAGCGTGCAAATATATCTTCCAGACTGAGAGATGTCAAGCATTTTGTAGAGTTGTAATTGGGGCATAAAAAATTGAATCAGTTTCACAAGAGTATTACTGTGTTTCATATTGTTACACTTTGTTATGTTCCAGTGTAGATTTTTACTTCTGTGTTGTACAGCTCACCTGTGGTTCATGTCGTCTTCTTGTTTAATTCCAGTGTAATTAG
>NW_019491648.1:0-424 GCF_002814215.2 Seriola lalandi dorsalis | reverse complement strand
AAAAAAAAAAAAAAAAAATCTTAACAGGTGACAGGTTGTAGTTTCTCAGGTGAGGGTGTGTGTGTGTCTGTGTGTGTCTGTGTGTGTGTTTTGTTTCTCAGTGTGTGTGTGTGTTTTGTTTCTCAGTGTGTGTCAGGTGCTGCGTGCGCTCGTCCGTTCTGTGTTGTTGTGGCTCTGTATCGTGTGCCTGAGTGTCTGCCTCTAGATGTGCATTATTCTGTGTGTGTCTGAAACTGCATGTACGGCACTGCGTGGGACAGACTATAGGAAAGCACTTGGATTTGCTCGTGGATCCTTCTGGTTTCTGTAGCGCACGGCGAGCCACACTCCCAGGATCTGTGAGAGTGAAGGATTACACAGTTTAGACAAGGTTCAGTGTTATACTCGAGAACCAACACAGTTACACACAACAATATCTGGACTC
>NW_019491647.1:0-449 GCF_002814215.2 Seriola lalandi dorsalis | reverse complement strand
TCAGAGGTCACCAGAAACAGTAAGATTAACCCTCTGAGGACCGTGAACATTAACACAGTCTTTGTTGACTGCCGCCATCTTTAGCTGTTGCCGCTCGCAGCTAAAAGTGAATGTTCATCATGAAATTATTTAGCATGGTATAATTAATTTAACTACTAATGTATAACCTCAAGGCATGGCTGGGTAAGTCATTTACACCTGCAGTGTCTGTATCTTCCTCTAACACACACACACACACACACACACACACACTCATACGCACAGTGGTAACCGTAGCTACGCAATGTAATGCAGAAACAGTTTCACAAATAATGTATTGCAGCCCGGGCCCCATTTTTCCCTTTAACACCAGTGAGACAGGAATGTGTGTGTGTGTGTGTGTGTGTGTGTGTGTGTGTGTGTTTACTGCAGAGAAGCTGCAGCCGCTCTCTGCTGTAATGCAGCACTGC
>NW_019491646.1:0-424 GCF_002814215.2 Seriola lalandi dorsalis | reverse complement strand
ACATGTTGAAAACCCCATGATGAATATTGACAGTCAAAGGCTTCATCACTTACATCGCTCCCTCCATCAAACTTGTTTTCACACTCACTCTGTTGTAATTAGCAGTTGGAAAATGTACAGGTCAAGGGCCCCAGACAAGGAGGCGAGGTCCAGTCGTCACATGATGTTTATTCATCACAGTCTCAAGAGGACAAAGAGCTTAAAGCTGAGGACCTGTCAAAGCCACATGGAGGTCAGGTCCTCGCAGAGAAGCCTCAGGAACGTTCACGACCATCAGAAATCATGTTTCATACATGCTGTGTTGCACATATCACTCCTTCTCTGACACATTCACCCGTGATTAAAATGAACGTTTGAATGAAATAGCAGCTGTCACACAGTTTTAAACATTGACATTATGATGATGAATATAAAATCATCAGCC
>NW_019491645.1:0-424 GCF_002814215.2 Seriola lalandi dorsalis | reverse complement strand
GACAATCTACTGAGGTTCTGAGAAACTGTGCTGTCGTTACTTTTTGACATGTTATAGCTTTAATGATTAATTGTTTATTTGAAAAAGTTACCAATAAATTAATCTATGAGATAACTGCTGTTTAAGTACTAATTCTAATGAGGTGAAGATCTTGTTTTAAACATTTAAATCCATGTGGAATATAAACAATTTTCCAATCAGTTCTTGTTTGCTTTAATAAATGTCTTGTTTTGACAATATTTCTCAAAGAAAATCTGCTTAGGGAATACTCACAGGATGATCACTAAATTCTGTTTTGACTGAGCTTTGGGCGTCTGACCAGTCGTCCTCAGCCAATGCTGCTAGCAGCCAGAGAAATAAGTCCCACATGCCAGCAGTATTAGTACAAGTAGTACAAGCTGAGCCCAAAAATGTGGGTAGAGAC
>NW_019491644.1:0-424 GCF_002814215.2 Seriola lalandi dorsalis | reverse complement strand
AAAAAAAAAAAAACAGGCTGGAAAATCCCCTATTTTGCCATCATGTGCCATTATACACCTGCTGCATGCCTGTGAAATCACGCTCACACGAGTCAAACCTGACTCTGGCCGGTCACCCAGCCTCACCTTCTGGTACCGAGCCATTTGACCGGAGTCCATGTCCAGCATGATGCCTTCTGGCCGCGAGACAGAGCGGTACAGAACCACAGGTAACGACTGGAGGAGCGAGACGGTGCAGGAGAGGACTCAAACACTGATACAATCGACTGCGGCACAAAGGATGGGACCCTCACTTTTACACACATGCCCATAGGTAACTCTTCCTCATCACACACACCTGACAGGGACCTGTTGTTTACCTGGGCTGCTGGGGGCTCAAAGCGCTGTATGACAATGTGTGTGTGCGTGTGTGTGTGTGTGTGTG
>NW_019491643.1:0-424 GCF_002814215.2 Seriola lalandi dorsalis | reverse complement strand
CTTTTTAAAGCCAGTTACAGTTTGGGCAGATTTGATCTGGCTCCAGCTGCTGGAACCAGCAGGGGGCAGTATAATGGCAGACAGACATCACCCTGTTTAGTTTTAGCTCTGGGCTCCACCGACTGAGCAGCTCTGGCAGACCTGAGAGCTTTCTGGCTCATATACAGGGAACATTTCATATATTTAGGGCCCAGACCATTTAGTGACATATAGACAATAATTAAACTTTGAAGTGAACTCTATCTGACTGGAGGTCAGTAAAGACCTGAGAGCTGCAGTAACATGTGCTCTGTTCGTAGTTTCAGTCAGAAGCAGCAGCAGCTCCTGAATCAGCTGCATCCGTCTGATGGTCTGATCAGGTGAACCAGTGGTGTGATAATCCACAGTGGAAGATATAAAGGCCATTCAGGAGAAGTGTGAATGT
>NW_019491642.1:0-424 GCF_002814215.2 Seriola lalandi dorsalis | reverse complement strand
TGCAATCCTGTGTATGTGAAAAGCAGAGTGGGTTTTACTATGCACATGCACACACACACACACACACACACACTCTCTCTCTCTCTCTCTCCTCCCTGACATACACACGCCTTCTCTCTTTTCTCTCCACTATCTCCCTCGCCCGGGCTCTCCTGTCGGGACGGCTGACAGATCCGACCTGGCACTTTGGACTTAGTGTTTTTCAATGCAGAAGGCAACTTAGCGGGTTTTCGTCGCAAGCGTCGAGCGTGACCCAGAAAAGCGTGAAACATAAAACACAAAGCTGTCTCACTTTGTCCATTTCTATGGCTCTCTTGCTCCTTATTCCTACCTTTCCTCCTCTTCTGCAGCTGAATGAGGTGAGGAAAAGTCAGAATGTGTAAGCTGGACCCTGTTGTGTGTGTGTGTGTGTGTGTGTGTGTGT
>NW_019491641.1:0-424 GCF_002814215.2 Seriola lalandi dorsalis | reverse complement strand
TTAATGGCAGATCGAGAAGCTTTACTTTGCCCTGCCGTGCGCACCTTCAGAGGACGGTGGTTAATATCTAAAATACTTTATTTACATGTGTGCAGTACTCAGGATATTCTGGCCTAATTTTCATGTATCTGATGTATTAATGCTGCAAAAATGTAAATAAAATAAATAATCTTGACTAAGAGAGGTGCAGTTTATTTATGCATGAACATGATTACAGACAGAATATCAGGTGTGTAGTGTTTCCTGTTTAAAAAATGTTTCTTTGCCTCAATTTATTCTATTTATATACTTTTATACTGTGCAGGACTACACCAGTAGATGAAACACATGACTGTGTCAGTGCAGCCCTGTAGATCCTCTGAACCGGCCCAGAGAAGAGATCATACCCGACATTCATGCTTCAGTTCGTCCGTCATGCACGTTA
>NW_019491640.1:0-424 GCF_002814215.2 Seriola lalandi dorsalis | reverse complement strand
TTCCCATCAGTGTGTGTGTGTGTGTGTGTGTGTGTTCGTGTGTGTTCGTGTTTGTGTGTGTGTGTAGTAGTCTCACACAGCATCATACAGCTCGACGCAAAGAAGAGGCGAGGCAGAGTTTGTCTCTCTATTTTCTCATTGTGACTTTTCTTACAAACGAAATGCTACTGATCACCAACGGTCGTCTCACGACGGAGGTGAACTCAAGTTCTGCTGCAAGGATTTTTGTGCCAATGAAAAATCTCTTTTTGTACTCTACTTAAAAAGTGTATTTTACTACTCTGAACTTTTCTTACAATGAATTCTGAGATGTAAGTGGAGGATATGCTGTTCTCCTCAAAGGATAATCCACTGTTTTCAGATCCCGTGCACCTGTGTACAGAACCGACAGGCTCACCATCGCGGTTTCAAGGTGTCGATTTTG
>NW_019491639.1:0-424 GCF_002814215.2 Seriola lalandi dorsalis | reverse complement strand
GTTTTTTTCACTTTTTAGGCCTTACTATACTATATCATTTTTATAGCTTTTTATGCCTTACAATACTATGTCGTTTTTATGACTTTTTAGGCCTAACTAAAGCATGTTGTTTTTTTCACTTTTTATGCTTGACTATACTATCTCGTTTTTATGACTTTTTATGCCTTACTATACTGTGATGTTTCATGATTTTTTATGCATCACTATACATTTTCATGTTTATGACTTTTTATGCCTTACTATACTATGTCGTTTTTTCACTTTTTATACCATTATGTACTATGCATTTTTTTTCACCTTTTAGGCCTTACTATACTATGTCGTTTTTATGACTTTTTATGCCTTACTATACTATGTCGTTTTTTTTTTTTAATTTTTATGCCTTACTATACTATGTCTTTTTTTTCATTTTTTTAGGCCTCAC
>NW_019491638.1:0-814 GCF_002814215.2 Seriola lalandi dorsalis | reverse complement strand
AGCAGACAGGGGAAAATAACAATTCAACCTGCCGTGTGTGTGTGTGTGTGTGTCGGTGCTTTCAACTAAAACGATCGGTGGCTTTTGTTTTATCAAACAGTCTCCAAACAAATGCTGTCAAAGCAGAAACTCACCTATAATGGAATTAAATGAAGCTGGAGCTAAAAATTAAAATGAGTTTGGTAATTATCTTAAGTAATTCTGAACTGGTGGATGGGATTTAATCAGCGCGGCGTTGCAGTCGGCACTTCACGCTGTCATGAACTCCAGTCAGAGTGATTAGCCAGAGGAGGGACGGGCCCCATTTACTCTGAGTCTCGGGGCAAGGGATGAGATTGAATCATCCTTTTGCATGGAACACACTCCATTAACGCCCTCCCTCCCCACACACACACACACACACACACACACACACACACACACACACACACAAACACACACACACATACACACACACACGCACAAACACACACACACACACGCACACACACGTCTTCATGTTGATTATGTCACCCCTTCCTGGAGCCAACAAAAAAAAGAAACTTGTTTCTCCACAGATGAAAAACAACCAGCAGATAATGAGAGAATTTTCACTTCTTTTATTTATTCCTTAAAAACGTCGACGTCCATCAGCGAATATTATTAATGTAATATAGTGTCACAGACCTGACAGTCTCTGTTTGTGCGTGTTGCTGCTGCATATGTGAAAATGGTTGTGTAGAGTTTTGTGTGTCTCCTGAAGGAGCTGTGTGAAGTTTAATAAACGGGGGGGGGGGCTGCTGCTGCTGCTGCTGCTGCTGCTTGTTTACGTACC
>NW_019491637.1:0-424 GCF_002814215.2 Seriola lalandi dorsalis | reverse complement strand
ACACACACACACACACACACACACACACACACACACACACACAGAAAAGTGCTGTAATGGACTGTAGCGTTAGGTGAACCACATAAAGGTAAAAATGTATGGTGTTTTTTTTTGAGTGAGCATGAAATATGGTTGACTGGGTCCCTTGTGTTCAGGCAGCCTGCCAAGACTTGAAGCAGGCAGTTGAAATCCATCACACACACACACACACACACACACATAAACACACACACACCACACACACACGCAGTTACACACAATCTCACTGCTGGAGACCTCAGGCCACAGGGGAAGAACAATCTGACATGCCACACAGCAAGGCTCTCTGCAATTAGACCGTCACTTTATCACACTACAAACTTCTCTCTTTCCATCTTTCTCTCTCTCTCTTTCACACACACACACACACACACACACACACACA
>NW_019491636.1:0-424 GCF_002814215.2 Seriola lalandi dorsalis | reverse complement strand
GTTGCAACTCACCTAGTGAAGCCCAAGCGGATGCAGACTCTCGTTTACTGTAGTCTTGGGAGTCCAGGCCGGCGTATATTTCACCTATTGTCTTCCCAGATCCGGTGGTGGATTTGAACCCCACAGCCGTGCGCTGCTGCATCAACGCGGCCGTACCGAGCTAGCTGCAACGAGCGAGTCGGCTGCGGTCCCAACCACATTGAAAATAATGGAATAACGGTCACGGACCCAGTCCGCTCACATTTCACCGAGACGCCTTCCCGTTTGGACTACCTTACCAGTCAGCAACAATGCTACGGAAGATTAAGGGTTAAACTCGTTGACCCGCAACCCAGTATCTTTTCTTTTCTTTTTTTTTTTTTACACTTGACGATGCCGTCGTTGTCTTTCTCTTAAACCATGACGGTTTGTGCTCGTCCGCGCT
>NW_019491635.1:0-424 GCF_002814215.2 Seriola lalandi dorsalis | reverse complement strand
ACCAGTACTTCCTTCTCCCATGCCTCCTTGTCTCCTCCCCTACATCCTTTCGTTTCTTCCTTGTTTCCTTTTTGGCTTCCTTTTGTATTTTCTCCATTCTTCTCTTTCCTCGCTTTACTCCTCCTTTCCTTACCTACTCTGTTGTTTCCTAATTTCCTTCTCCACCTCCTCACGTCTTTATTTTCTTCCCTAACCCATCCTTTCCTTATTTACCTCCTTCTTTGTTTTTATACTTTCTCTCGGTTGTTTGCATTTCTCCTCCGCTTGGACGATGGAGGAAGAGCCGCTTTGCTAAACTCATGCTGTTGAAGATGACTGCAGAGGTGAGGGGAGCGCGGACCTCGCTTCAAACTCAGCGTCCATGTTTGTTTGCCAGTTAACAACTGGACGTCTGCACCAGAACCCCGCAGACGCCTCGACGGTG
>NW_019491634.1:0-424 GCF_002814215.2 Seriola lalandi dorsalis | reverse complement strand
CCTGCAGCTTTGGTTGGAGGCTTGGCGCTGCTCAGAGAACTGTGGTTCTGCCCTGCGCCTGCTCTGGTTTGTCGGGTCCATGCGAGGCCAGAGGGGCTCTGGTGATTCAGGTTCCACAGTGCTCGGTCTCTGGAGGTGGATACAGAGGAGGGGGAGCTCAAACCGGTGGTTGAGGGGAGAGGGGATACACCGGAGGCAGAGTGTCGCCGGTACATTTTAGGTGAGGAGGTGGAGGGTCTGGGCCTCTCGACTCGACCTGCTACTCCGTCCAGTGAGGTGGAGATGTGATGAGAGCGGGCGGAGACCAAGGAGGAGCTCAGGCCTCGAGAGGGGCTGCTTCTCATGGCGACTGGCCCCTGATTCCCATCTGTCTGCAGACCAACACTCACCATCTGTGGCTTCATGTGGGTCTGAGTACCTGAGC
>NW_019491633.1:0-424 GCF_002814215.2 Seriola lalandi dorsalis | reverse complement strand
CGTTACCTTATTTTTTTAACATCAATTATCAATTATCAAAAAGTTATCAATTAATTATATTCATTATTAAATTAACGCGTTTTTTTGACAACCACATCATATTCAATTAAGAAGTGGTCTCAGACTCTACGACCCCTGTGTGTGTGTGTGTGTGTGTGTGTGAGAGTGTGATCCATTCACTGACAGGAATCTGATCCCAGCTCAGTTCTGCTGTTATATAAAATATTAAATCAGCAGACATAAAGTTATGTAACAGTAGTGAGGCAGCTGCTCCTCTGAGCCAACAGAGAGGTCACTGAATGCAACACTCAGACCGCTCCACTCCTCCGAGGACTGCACCCTCACTACAGGTCTAATATTTGACACGTGGACAGGATGATATAAATGCAGGGAAAAGCTGCATATGCAAAGATAATGAGTACAT
>NW_019491632.1:0-424 GCF_002814215.2 Seriola lalandi dorsalis | reverse complement strand
TGTGTGTGTGTGTGTGTGTGTGTGTGTGTGTGTGTGTGTGTGTGTGTGTGTGTGTGTGTGTGTGTCTTTGCACATGCGAGCATGTGTGCGCATTTGCAAATGTGCCAGTTTGCGCATGTCATTGCACTTGTGTACAGGCTGTGACAATGTTGATAGGTGTCACTGCCGTCTTTGATTACAGCTCGAGCAGATGGGCTTTGGATTTTGCAGGAAGCACAAATAAGTGCAGGAAATCTCACTTCCAGAATGGCACTGGGTGGGAGGCATGTGGTCGTACACAGTTTCCCCCGAGTCGCCTTGACACATACTACAGAATCATAGATCATATTCACTGCTTGCCTCGGAACCCTCTAAGCTCCCTTTTCAATTTTGATGTGTGGTAGTGTTGAAGGTTCATTGACTGGGATGGGTAGAGGGACAAAAT
>NW_019491631.1:0-823 GCF_002814215.2 Seriola lalandi dorsalis | reverse complement strand
GCTGGATGAACCAAACTGTCCATGTTATCTTTAGGTGTAATGGTGCGGTTAATGATTCTGCTGTGCTTGAACGCTATAGAATATTACATAAATTACAACGTATGCATTATCAGTTTGCGTGAGAGACAGAAGAATTTATCTTAGTTTGAGGAGCTGTTCATTAGCACTCTCTCTCAGGCGTCGAGCGATATGAGTCTAAATCAGCCAGACAAAGCATCAAAGTTCTGCCCTGAAACTTGGTCTGTTTTTAGCCTGACCCGATTGGATTAGCTGGTTATTAGGATGCAGCGCTGAGCCTCAAGGCTACAGCATGTTTTATAACATCCCAACCTCGTAGTGGGTGGATTCAGCTACATGTCCTTGGAGAGGGAGACAGTGAGAGAGGCAGACAGACTGTGTGTGTGTGTGTGTGTGTGTGTGTGTGTGTGTGTGTGTGTGTGTGTGTGTGTGTGTGTGTGTGCGCGCGCTGGCATATGTGTGCGGCGTTTACATGTGTTAGTGTATTGTGTTGTGTTTTGTGTCTGTTCGAGGAGGATCAGACGGACAACCATCCTGAGTTTATTGATTCTGTACTATCCCTTCCTCTCCTGGGGACAATACCACACTACATCACGACTTCTTTTACACTTTTGTGTGTTTCTCAGTGTGTTGTGTGTCTGTGACAACACTACGTGAGCACTATCAGGGGATGTGTTCGGTTGTTAGTTGTTACCTCGGTGTGATTCCCTGGAGAGCACACTGGGATTATCCTGGCCAGTCTCACATCACCTGAACCAAGTCATCAGTCACTTCTGTCCGTCCATCCGTGTGTGTGTGTGTGTGT
>NW_019491630.1:0-424 GCF_002814215.2 Seriola lalandi dorsalis | reverse complement strand
ACAGAGAAGCAGCTACAGCAGCAAACATCTCATCTCACTGCGCTGCAGAACAGAGAGGTTCAGGAGATCCTTTATTCCCACTGCCACCAGGCTATACAACACCTCAGCCAAAGGCAGTGGATCATGAACTGGACTATTGAACTATTATTGTTAATTATTAACAATTATTATTACCACTATTGAACTACTGGACATCTGAATTACCCCCAAGGGATGAATAAAGTATCCATCCATCTATCTATCTATCTATCTATCTATCTATTACTAATGACCTGTGTAATGACTTGTGTCTCCTACTACCACAATATAGATAAGTTAAATGTTACCTGAGTGTGTCGTCCTGTTCCCACACTGACAACACAACGCGACAGACAAACAACACTGAGCTCAACTGCAGTGTCCATGATTGTGTGTGTGTGTGTGT
>NW_019491629.1:0-424 GCF_002814215.2 Seriola lalandi dorsalis | reverse complement strand
CCTGAAAACAAAACATAACTTGCCTAAAGATATCCAAACCAAAATACATCATCTAAGCTCCCAATCTAACAAAAACAGGAGAAAAGGTGTTCAGAAAGAAAAAAGGCAGCCCGGCCCTACTAGCTATAAAATATTAAAGGAAGACGTATAGCACAAGTGTGGCCGGTTGGGACTGGTGAAAGAAATGGCTCTCCCCCTTAGTTGCTCGATCGCGCCATCTTCTTCTTTAAAGGACAGGAGCCAATCAGCTGCCACTGTAAAAGCTGCACCCCAATCACCGACATTGACGATTAACGATCATGCCACCTGTCAAGATACAAAGAGAACACATACAATGAAATAACAATATATATAGTATTATATAGTATGCATATAGCATGGTTCTCAAACTCAAGTCAAATCAAATTTTATATATATATATATA
>NW_019491628.1:0-465 GCF_002814215.2 Seriola lalandi dorsalis | reverse complement strand
TTATTATTGGTTCAGAGCTTCATGTTAAACACACCTGACATTACTGTCTTTACACTGAGCAGACAGACAGACAGACAGACAGTGCAGACAGACAGACAGACAGTGCAGACAGACAGACAGACACACTGAGCAGACAGACAGACTGAGCAGACAGACACTGAGCAGACAGACAGACAGACAGACAGACTGAGCAGACAGACTGAGCAGACACACTGAGCAGACAGACAGACACTGACAGACACTGAGCAGACAGACAGACACTGACAGACACTGAGCAGACAGACAGACAGACACTGAGCAGACAGACACTGAGCAGACAGACAGACACTGAGCAGACAGACAGACACTGAGCAGACAGACAGACACTGAGCAGACAGACAGACAGACACTGAGCAGACAGACAGACAGACAGACACTGAGCAGACAGACAGACAGACAGAGCTGACAGACAGACAGACAGACACT
>NW_019491627.1:0-424 GCF_002814215.2 Seriola lalandi dorsalis | reverse complement strand
CTCAGTCATGAGCAGTGAGACGATGGAGGATTAGTTGTTGTTTCTCATCAATATAGAGTTTATTATTTCATGTGGTGGTTTAGTCTTTTACCTTTAACATTAGTTTTTACAATCGTCACCCTCTTTGTTTTCACTCAGGGATTCAGGAGTTTTACCTGTTGGCTCATTGAACAATATTAAAATACAGGTGTGAGAAACAGCTGACCCTCTGATTGTCACTGTGTAATTCACACTCTGCATCAACCACAGAAACAATCACAACAAAACAGTCTCTCCCTATATTTTCAAGTTTTATTCCAACTGCTCATGATGAATGAACATAAATGCAGTAAAACAGTCAACGTGCAGCCAGTCTGCTCAACACAACATTAAACAGCTGGGACAGACTCTCTCACTGAATCTATAATTCATGGAAACACAAGTT
>NW_019491626.1:0-424 GCF_002814215.2 Seriola lalandi dorsalis | reverse complement strand
ATCTCCTTTTTATGGTCCTTCGAGCCGGATAGAGCATCAATCAAGGTATGGAACCAACAAACTTGGATGCACAGACTGAACCTGCACCCCAACGTGTTTCACAGAGGGAAAGACACCTTCCATCATACCTGAGCGACTATGTGGTTGCAACTCTCCCTCCAGAGGGACAAAACCAAGCCACACAGCCAGCTCCCTCCACCAGACATTCACGCAGTGAGCGAACACGTTCTTCCCGGACCTCCAATTCAAGACTCACAAGGTACTCACGTGCATCTCAAAGAACATTCCCATCTCTCTCAGACCTTGAGACAGCCCAGCTTGAAGAGCGAGTAAAGCAGATAGAGCTTGAGGAGTTGCAGCAGCAGGTGGAAGAGGACCAACTCGTCCAAGCAGAGTATCAGCGACTTCAAGCTCAAGCCAGAGA
>NW_019491625.1:0-424 GCF_002814215.2 Seriola lalandi dorsalis | reverse complement strand
AGTGACAGAAACAGAAGAGCCAACATTGGCGTTGCTTTCCACTGCTAGACACAGCTCTTGGTGACTAAAGGAATAAAGTTTAATTCTGATTTCACTCAGTGTTTCTTCTACACTCTAAACAGCTGTCAATGCTAATGTTGGCTATTTGAGCAATATCACAACTTACAAACAGCTCCTTTAAATTTTTGAGTTCACAACTAAAATATTCCACTGTGATTTTCATTCAGTTCATTACACACCTCAGTTCATAACCAAACTCCACCCTCTATATGTAATGCCTCACAAAGGATGACTACGCCACGTGTCAGCATGAAAAACGCAGCATATCTTGTCTTCTAATAGGGGTAACAAGAGATTTTGCCACCAAATTGTGTACTTATTGCGTGTACTACAGTGCATTCGGAAAGTTTTCTCCTTCTATTTT
>NW_019491624.1:0-424 GCF_002814215.2 Seriola lalandi dorsalis | reverse complement strand
CAGAGGTAGAGGCCGAGGTGGAGGTAGAGGAAGAGGAAGAGGAAGAACTGAAGCAGGAGGAGAACGTGCTCAAAGAAGAAGACCAGGGAGGAGAGCGTCCTTGTTGACCATCTGCTGGGATCTAAAGGCTGCATGTTTGTTTCCCCATTTGGCTCGAGACCAGACCTCTGATTGGCCCCTCCTCTGTACCCCACCTCCTCCCATGTGACAGCGGGAGGTCAACAGGTCAGACAACACTTCATCCATAACGCCTGCAAGACCACAGTCCCTTCCCTCAACTCCCAGCATATCTCACCACAGCTCCTTACTACAGACTAACAAGTGTTACAAGTGTGTGTGTGTGAGCCAGGGCAACAACTCTCTACCCAAGCTGGGTACATGTGTGTGATTGGACCACAATACACCACAATACAACACGATACAC
>NW_019491623.1:0-479 GCF_002814215.2 Seriola lalandi dorsalis | reverse complement strand
TAATGACATTTTTTTCTTTTATAAAAAATGTACTTTTTTTTCTCAATTAAGTCATAAATATCTGATCCTCAAACAGATAAAACAAAAATGATGTCATCATGTATCTATAAAAACCTTGTAAATCAGATTCAACTTCAAGCCACAGACAGGCTTCAGTGGCTTTTTTGTCAGTTTAAAACCATGTATCTCCATGTCAGGTATTTCTTATGTTTTCAGTTCTGCTTTTTGAAGTGAGGATGAAACATTTCTTCACCTCTTTTACAAAGCAGATCCTGAAAATCTGGAGACACAGGGTTTTCATTTGACAGGGACGTGTGTGGTTGTTTGTCAATGTTTGTTTCACTGACAGCTATGTGTGTATTGATCTGTGTGTGTGTGTGTGTGTGTGTGTGTGTGTGTGTGTGTGTGTGTGTGTGTGTGTGTGCAGGCTCTGGATCTGGTTGGTCTGAAGCCCACAGAAACTCAGCGGCAGGCGCTTA
>NW_019491622.1:0-424 GCF_002814215.2 Seriola lalandi dorsalis | reverse complement strand
AAGGTTTACTTTACAATATTAAGCTTGTGTTAATATTTCATTGATTGACACTTAATTTTATTATTAGGAAAAAGTTTCTCTGCAGAAACTTTAGTGGCGTCACTTTATTGAAGGAGTTTGATCAGAATAAATTAGGAGAAATCTGTAAAATAATAGTTTTTCGGATATTAGGATATTTTACTTTAATTTCACGGTTTTTGTTGTTGACAGTCATTTGATGTTTTTTTTACAATTTTGTTTTTGGTGTGCTTCAGTCTTGTTCATGTTATTAAAGCTGAATTTACTGATTTTTAAAACTAAACATAAAGTTTATCAGCTTATAAAGTTGATCTGAGTTTCTGAATCAGATTGTGTCAAGTATCGGATGAACACTAATATTAGCTAGTTTCTAACTTTAGCCGTAAGTTACAGTTAGCTAACTAAT
>NW_019491621.1:0-424 GCF_002814215.2 Seriola lalandi dorsalis | reverse complement strand
AGAGAGAGAGAGAGAGAGAGAGAGAGAGAGAGAGAGAGAGAGAGAGAGAAAAAACTTCCCCACAGACAGAGGAGATGAGATGAGGTTCGGTACGATGCCAGTGGAATGCCAAACACACACTCTTTGTCTCTCTGTCTATCTCACACTCATACACATACTCTCTCACACACAGCCAGTCAGTGAGGCATGGAGAGAGAGAGAGTAGGGGGTAGGAGTGGAAGACAGATGAGTATAGCAGGGGAGTGGAGATGTAAGGGATGAATGGAGAAGGAGTGAATTGGAAGAAGAGGTGGATGGATTGAGGGAAGGAGGGCTGGTAGACAACATTAGCATACTGAGAGAGGGAAGAGTGCATTATGTATTCAGCTCAGCCAGTCAGCAGAGAGACACAGAGATGAAGAGAAGAGAGATGCTCTCTTTCATA
>NW_019491620.1:0-482 GCF_002814215.2 Seriola lalandi dorsalis | reverse complement strand
TAAATGATTAGTGATTAATTAAGCATTATCACACGAGGGAGTGATGTTTTTTTATATATATATATATATATATATATATACAGTATATATATCAGCTCAGCTGTGACTCTGATATTCAGAACATCTCTCCCTCAGTGTGATGTTCTACCAGCGCCATGTTAGTTCAATGAGCAACAACAGATTATGATCTGTTTGTTTATTTCATCATTTACTAGTAGTTCAACTGGGCTGGTGCTGGACTGTTGCTAAGCAACACATAAACATTTCCTGACCTGCACAGTGACACTAGCTGCTGCCTCAGGTGTTTCTGAAGGATCCACCTTCTTCCTTCTTCCTCTCCTGACGACCAGACATCGTTTCATTCAAACGTTATTTCTGAAATATTTTCATCTTTGTTTGTTACAGTCTGAGATCGATAACGAGGTTAATGTGACTCTGATTAACGGTTGATAGAACAGCTGTGAAGAGGAGTGATACGTGGA
>NW_019491619.1:0-424 GCF_002814215.2 Seriola lalandi dorsalis | reverse complement strand
TCATTAAGTAAAATGAAATCTCAACATCTCATCAAGTGGCTCTGTTAAACACAGTCCTAAAATGTGACTGGCTCTAGGGAGTTTTAATATAATAAAATATGTCAAAATGAGACTGATCACTTGCTTCAAAACAAAAATCCTGAAAATCCAAATCCAAATAAATATGATTTACCAAACCAACAAAAAATCTAATTTTACAATGTTTAATATGTTCTCTGTCACAGGTTTTCTTTCTGAACAGAGACTTTCATAGTTTCTCTTCTCTTGCTGTGTTGTGATGTAGAGAGACGGGTTAAGTGCTTGAAGATGGATTATCATTCTTTGATCCACATGAGAGAATTATGCCTCCTCGTTTAAGCAACCACCCCACTGTCATTTGTCACCTTTACTTGATTCCTCTCCAAGGAAAGCTAGCGACGAAAGA
>NW_019491618.1:0-5802 GCF_002814215.2 Seriola lalandi dorsalis | reverse complement strand
AACTGCTACCTTATCTTTTTATTATGTTCATTTATTTGCTGGGCCCGTACCTCTTGGTAAGTTTGGTTTTAGCAGGTCCCTCTCTTCTTCTGCCCGGTGCTCTGCCTGGGATTCGAACCCTGGTCCCCGGTGGGAAGGACCACTGCTCTCTCCATTCCACCACCCATCCTGTCAGATCAGTAGGCCAGTGCACAGTAATTTAACTCAAACCCATAACCCCAACCCCAACCCCAACCCTAACCCAGCCAGTGCCACTGATCTGCATTCTTTACCTCAACCTACCCTGGATATTAAAAAAGAATTAACCAACAGAACCACTACCTCTACACCTCAAAAAGAAGACTCCCCTACACCTTCCATCCGGATCCACCACCAACAACAATAACAAGTTCCAACAACACTGCCTCAGCCTGGAGTCGAACCGCCGTCTCCCGTCTCCTGACCCTGGCCCAGCCAGGTGAGCTACACACCCAGACACCCCACACACAACATCAATTCGAACCAGACACTCACCTAACCCTAACCAGAACAATTCCCTCCAAAATCAGCCAATCAGATTTGTACACATGTTTTCCCTCCAGAACACCCCACACACCCACACACCTAACCAATCACCACATGACACACACACACACTTCCTGTTGGGGGAGGGACTAACCTCCCTTCCTCAACAGCTTTTAAAGCACACGAGGAGCCATTATTGTAAATCCCCTGAGGAAGCAGTATAACTGCGAAACGTCGGGACCCCGCTCTTCTGCGTATGGTTTTACTCTCTTTTATTGATTGATTGAGAACTTTTATACCCTCTGATTGAGTGGTTTTTTTAAATTGTTTTTAATTGGTGTTTTTAACAAAATTTTGAAATAAAGTTTAATTTTAAGCATAGGTGGAGGGCTCTGCCAGCCCATCAACAGCCACAAAGACTCTTTTTCTCTGTTTTAACTGTCCACCTCCAAGTCAATCAGGACCAACACCCGGACTATAAACCACAACTCTATCTACAACAACAACCTCAATAACCTCTGGAACAGGATTACCAGCCAACATCCACCTGTTTCCACCTCGGCTTCATCTCCCACAACCACCATCACGGAGATTCTTCTACAGGACCATCTACACCATAAAATAAGGTAAGAGCTCTCCACCTGCATGTTTCACATTTTTAGAGACAAGTCCACACAGAGGAGCGGGGCTCAAAATGGCTCCTCCACACACACACACACACACACACATACACCCTCATCCACTCACACACCTACACCTTTGATGAATATTAACATACAACCACCCACACATAGACCCTTCAATAACACACAACAACCTATAGTTAATCACCCACCAGACCCAGAAACCAGACAGGCCAGCAAACATTACTTCAAACTCATCCAGGCATTTCACCACAAACAGATAATGGACACAGCTCTGCAAACAGGAACATTCCCACCAGGTATGCTAAGACAGGTCACCCGATTAACAGATTTCATTAAACCATCCACACCCACCATAGACACTAGAAACAGAATACATAATAACACATCACAATGGATGCGAAATACAATAGCCATTCTACAACAGCACTACCAGACCACAATAGCCAACCACACAGATACAACCCCCCACAACCCACTAGCGCTCCAAATAGCCACCGGCTGGGCCAGAAAACGATACGGGTCCAGACTATCCACAGCAACCTTACAGTCAACACAGGAACTCCTAAAACCATCCCGGACAACCACTACAACCCCACCAACAGACCGTCAACGGAAACAAGCTACAATCAACAGCCTACCCACCATCCCTGAAGAACATTACCCACCCCTGCCCAGACCTGCTGCCCCCAACACACTGTCCCTTTACTTAGGTCCCCGTAAATCATTAATGGAAGAAATCAAGCCACCCACCCCCTCCCCCTGCACACCAACCCAGGAAGAACCCCATCAAACCACCACCGGAACCCAGACGACACCCCAGACTTCCACTGGAACCCAGACCACACCACAACAGACGACCAAACCCAAGTCCACCACCCTCCCCCCACCCTATCCGATTTATAAAAAGTCCACCCCCACCACCTCACTCAACCCGCAGCCCACCCGAAAAGGACCAATCCGACCCCCACCACCAGTCAAGAAGCATCCGGAGCAGACCACACATCATCCCACAGACATCAAGGACTCAGCAACCGACCCAACCACATCCACCCCATTACAGCATAGGACCCGCAAAGTCACCTGGGGACCCCTACCAACCGGAACAGAACAACAGCCTACCATTCCACGCACACCTCTCTCCCCTATCCTACCCATCACCCCCCTAGTCACAAAGTTCATCAGGCCCATACCCATCATCAAGGAAACAACAGCCCAAATCCACGGCTCCCCCCGCCAACCCCATAACCCGGAAGAACTTCAAACTCTTACCCTGAGCACTCATTCTAACGTCTCTGTCCATATCACTGATTCTGTTTTCCCTTCCTCTCCCCACACAGATGGTGCGGCCACCCGGGTGGGTCCAACAGGACAGACAGTAACCCAGACAGAAAAAAGACCTACCACGGCTAACATGATGACAGGGTCGAACAAGGTTACCCATAACCTCAGCACAACCCATTCTGAGCCCTCTCCAAAACATTCTGCTGGGCCTGTTCTGTCCGACGCGGGCCCCCCGCTGGCTTCACCATCTTTATCCCCACACACCCCCAAGATCTCCCCCATTATGGACCATTCCTCTTCACCTCAACAGCCTTCACCTCCGGCATCCACTTCATCCCCCCTGCAGCCCCCTACTTCTCATTCTTCCCCACCCAACTCCCCCTCCTATCCCATATCCACCCCTTCCAACTCACCCCCTCTCTATCACTTCCCCCTTCCTCCTTCAACACACCCCTGCTTTGAACCAGAACTGGACTCATCTATAGAAGACTTTCCACCACCACCCAGCTATAGCTCCACACCACCTCCAGCAATAACAAAAGACCACCACTCCCAACCCCCCACCGAAGAACCAAGAACCCCTATCATCACTCCACCTGCTCCCCCCTCCATAACCCCCAGGATGACTTCCCCCGGACAGACCCTCTTCAAACCCACCTACCACATCGCACGCCCCAACCGCAAGATCCAGGACTGGTTCTTCAAACCACGAAGACCAGTCCTGATCCTAGGAGACTCCAACATTAACCGCATCCCAGCCCATACCCATCCACAAATTCAACTGGACAGTTACCCCGGAGCAAACTCTTACCATTTCCTCAAGGTCTGCGAAAAATCCATCCCAAATCCCAATGTTAAGATAGTGGTCTTTTCCATCGGGATCAACAATAAGGACCAGGACCCCAGGCAGACCACCACCAAACAACTCAAGACCCTCTTCCGCCAGGCTAAGTCGACCTTTCCCAATGCCGACATCTACTTTCCAATTATGAATTTCTCACCCCATCTCACCCCGACGCAGAAAGGTAATCTCACACTCATAAACAACATCATGACCACTCATTTTCCGTTTTTAACAGAAATCCCACATGACACATTCACCACAGAAAAAGACAACATCCATTGGACACCCACCACAGCCAAATTGATCTTTGAGAACTGGTTACATCAACTAAATTTACAATAACCTCTAAGGCCAACCCGGACACTCACATACACCCACAGGACCTGGGGTGGAACTCCCCTTCTAACATTCTTAATCTTTCTACCCTCTTCACCCCCTCTTCCTTACAGCTATCCCTCTTGGAGAGAGGGCTCTCCTTCATACCACGCCCCACCAAACTCGACCGAGAGGAACTTCAGAGGGACCTTCACAAATTCCATAGACGACTAAAAATTATTGACTACTTCCATCTCCAACCTGACCGACAGCCATTACCCTTTATCCATCCATCCCACTGGGAACCTCCCCCCGACAGCTTCCATCCCCTGACCCGCCAACTCATTAACAAAAATAAAAGGGCCCTTCAGCGTTTCCGGCCCCCGACAGATGTCTCTGATAACCTGTCGGGGCCGGAACGCAGGGCCTTGACCGACCTAACTAACAACCCCAATATCATTATAAAACCAGCAGACAAAGGATCCAAAATAATCATCATGGACAGACAGCAATATCTCATAGAAGCTAACAGACAATTGACGGACACCATATACTACAAACCCCTCGCCGAGACAATCCAACCACAGACTCAGAGTAAACTCAGGAACATTATTCAGACCCTCTACAATACAAAATACATTAAAGCAAAACAAAAAGACTACCTGTTCGGACCAGACAACCCCCGACCCCGCTACTTTTATCTCTTACCCAAAATCCATAAAGACCCACAGACCTGGACTATTCCCTCTGAGGTCCCTCCCGGCAGACCAATAGTTTCTGATTGTAACAGTTCCACTTACCATATCTCTCAATACATTGATCAGTTCTTAGGCCCCCTTTCCATACGCCACCCCAGTTACATAAAGGACACCTATCATTTCATCGACACGATCAGATCCATGGCTGTCCCCCCTCATTCTCTCCTTTTCACTATCGACATCAATAACCTCTATACCAACATCAACACCCACCTTGGATTACAAACACTTCGCACCATTTTCAATAGACACCCGGACCCAACCCGCCCTGACACAGAACTCCTTCAGTTAATAGAACTCTGCCTGACTAACAATGATTTTCTTTTCAATAACCAGTTCTATTTGCAGATCCACGGGACAGCCATGGGTCAGAGGTTCGCACCCTCCTACGCCAACCTCTACATGAGCGAGTGGGAGCGAGAAGCCTTAGCAAAATGTCCCCTTCAACCATCCCTCTACCTCAGGTTTTTAGACGACATCTTCGGAATTTGGCCCCACGATCACTCTAAATTTCCAGAATTCATCTCCATTCTCAATAACCATCATCCCTCTATTACTGTCAAATACACAATAAATACATCACATATTGATTTTCTAGACACCACAGTTTTTTTCGGGCCCTCCAACACCACTCACCAAACATTACAGACAAAAATATATTTCAAACCTACGGACACACACGCACTACTCCATAAATCCAGTTATCACCCTAAGCACACATTTAAAGGTATCATTAAATCACAAATCATCCGTTTTTTTAGAATTTGTAGCAACATCCAGGATTTTCACATAGCCACCAGTACCCTTTTTAACAGTTTACGCCCTAGAGGCTATTCAAAACGATTCCTCCGCAGCATAAAAAACTCCACCCTGGCATCTCTCGCTCCCACTCGCTCTTCCGCCCTCTCTCCACCCCTCCACCCTCCCTCCTCACCCCAGGTCTGTGAGCTTGGGCCGTCGGTAAGTCCTCCCCCCTACCCGAACCAGGGTCTACAGCCTGATCCCTCCCTACATCCCCCCCACCCCTCCTCCACTCCTGACCCCCATCCCTTCCCTCACCCTAATCCTAACCTACCCCTCACCCCATACCCTAATCCTAACCCCAACCCATTCCTTTCCCCTGACCCTAACCCATCCCTGTCCCCCTGCCCTAACCCCAACCTTCTCCCTATCCCTTACCCTAATCCTAACCCCAACCCCAAGGACAGGAACGGCCCAAGCTCACCCCACAGACACACCTCACCAACACACCACAACTCTCCTCCATCACCACATCTGATTCCTTTTGTCTCCACCTTTTCCCACCAAATCACCAACCTACACCGCATTATCAAACACAATTTTTCCATACTACAATCCCAACACCCGGCCTTTCATAATCACAAAATCATCTCAGCCCATAGAAAACACAAGAGCCTTCAGTCCATCCTCGTCAGATCTCAATTTTCCGACC
>NW_019491617.1:0-577 GCF_002814215.2 Seriola lalandi dorsalis | reverse complement strand
GCTGCTTTAACCTCCTAAGACCCGAACTCTATTCTTTGCTATATAGGCTGATTGGGACCGGAGCAAAATGATGTCCACATATGAGGACATTAGTTTTAAATTTCGATTACTGAGTGGCAGTATAATATCCTCATATGTGGTCACCAGGCCCTCGTTGAGAAAAAGTTAGTATTGTGGTCTAGAGAACCCAAAATGTGGTTAAAGGAGAAAAGCTGCTTGTTTTTTTTCCCCCCAAAGTTTCTCTGAAGCAAATATGAGGATTGAACCGTCTGAGTGAGTGAAACCAGTTCCTGTGTTGGACTGAACATCTTCATGTTCATCTTCACTTTTCGAATGGAGCGAGCAGCAGTGTAACATGATCCACTGAGCCTCGTTGCTGCTGCGCTAACGAGACGTCATTGGTCCAGTTTAACCTGCAGGAGTGACTGGAAGCTGCCGACACGCTCACAGCAGAACGAGGATCGCAGCCGTGACACATGACGAGCTCAGAGAGACTGAAGTCTGAGAAACTGTCAGAGGAAATGATGCTGACGCTTCATCAGTCTGACAGGAGAGACAGAGAGAGAGAGAGAGAGAG
>NW_019491616.1:0-424 GCF_002814215.2 Seriola lalandi dorsalis | reverse complement strand
GGGAAATCTGGAGGAGCCTGTTTGAATGGACCTGATGCAGCTGGTTAAATTAAATTATTATAAATCAAAGCTGCGGTCATAGTCTACAGGCTCATGTTTATATTGTATAACCGAAGCTAAGTCAGGTGTGACTGTGTAGCCAGAACCTGTGTAGGCCTATTCTTTTTCACACAGAAAATGAATCAGGAATTGTTATGGGAATTGATAAAGAATCGGGCGCGCGTGTGTGTGTGTCTGTGTGTGTGTGTGTGTGTGTGTGTAACAGGGAGCTGTCCTTGTACGCAGTGCTGATTTCTAACAGGATAGTACTTTCCCTCCATTTCTTCCTTATTTTTCATCTCTTTTTCTCTGAGGTGTATCACCTTCTCTACACATACATATACACATACACACACAAACACTCTCTCTCTCTCTCTCTCTCTCT
>NW_019491615.1:0-1559 GCF_002814215.2 Seriola lalandi dorsalis | reverse complement strand
CCATACTATACTATGAAATCTTTTTGAGAATTTTATGCCATACTATATTATGACATTTTTTGAGGTTTTATGCCTTACTATACTATGACATTATTTGACAATTTTTATGCCATACTATACTATGACGTTGTTTGACAATTATATAACATACTATACTATGAAATCTTTTTGAGAATTTTATGCCATACTATACTATGACATTTTTTGAGGTTTTATGCCTTACAATACTATGACATTTTTTTCATACTATACTATGACGTTTTTTGACAATTTTATTTCTTACTATAGTATGCTGTTTGTTGCCATACTATACTATGACGTTTTTTGACAATTTTATGCCTTACTATAATAGGAAATTTTTTGCCATACCATACTATGACATTATTTGACAATTTTATGCCATACTATACTATGACGCTTTTTGACAATTTTGTGCCATACTATACTATGGCGTTTTTTGAAAATTTCATGCCATACTAAATTATGACGTTTCTTGACAATTTTTATGCTTTACTGTAATATGATTGTTTGAGGTTTTATGCCTTACTATAATAGGAATTTTTTTTGCCATACTATACTAGGACATTATTTGACAATTTTTATGCCATACTATACTATGACGTTTTTTGACAATTTTTAGCCTTACTATACTATGACATTTTTTGAGGTTTTATGCCTTGCTATACTATGACATTCATTGTCATACTATACTATGACGTTTTTTGACAATTTCATGCCATAATATATTATGATGTTTTTTTGAGAATTTTATGCCTTACTATACTATGACGTTTTATGCCTTACTGTAATGTGATGTTTTTTGAGGTTTTATGCCTTACTATATTATGACATATGTTGCCATACTATACTATGACGTTTTTTGACAATTTCATGCCATAATATATTATGACTTTTTTTGAGAATTTTATGCCTTACTATACTATGACATATTTTCTCGTACTATACTATGACATTTCAGAAAATTTCATGCCTTACTATACTATGACGTTTTATGCCTTACTATACCATGACATTTTAGACGATTTTATGCCATACTATACTATGACATTATTTGACGTTTTATGCCATATTATATTATGACGTCTTTTGACAATTTCATATACTATACTATGATGTTTTTTGATGCTTTATGCCATTCTATACTATCACGTTTTTTGATGTTTTATGCCATACTATAGTATGACGTATTTTGACAATTTCATGCCATAATATATCATGACCTTTTTTGCCATTTTTTGCTATACTATACTATGACATTTTTTGCCATTTTTACGCCTTACTAGACTATGACATTATTTGACAATTTTTATGCAATACTATACTATGACGTTTTCTGACAATTTTTTGCCTCACTGTAATGTGACGTTTTTTGAGGTTTTATGCCTTATTATACTATGAATTTTTTTGCCATGCTATACAATTACATTTTTTGACAATTTTATGCCTTACTATAATATGATGTTTTTTGAAGTTTTATGCCTTACTATACTATGACATATGTCGCCATACTATACTATGACGCTTTTTGACAATTTCAT
>NW_019491614.1:0-424 GCF_002814215.2 Seriola lalandi dorsalis | reverse complement strand
ACTTGGAATGAAATCCCTTGATATCTAAAATTAAAAAAAAGAAAGTGTTGTATTGAAATCTGAGAGGTCTTCAGCTTTTCAGCAAGGCTACAAACAAGGCCTGGAACTGACTCCATGCTTGTGACAGGCTGCAATAAATCCTCCAGGTCTTTTCCTGTCAGGGCTTGATCGTAAATAGAGAAAAAAAAGAGAGAAGTGGAGCAGCATCACACCTTCCTTCAGGTGCAAGTTAAGCCCATCTTCTTCTTCGTGACAACGCTGCGATTACAGTATCAAATGTTGCTTCTGTTTCGAGGAGTGATGGCAGAGGTGAGGAGGGAGAGCCGGAAGCAATTTTCTGGGCTGAGTGTGAGTTAAAGGTGTGTGTGTGTGTGTGTGTGTGTGTGTGTGTGTGTGTGTGTGTGTGTGTGTGTGTGTGTGTGTG
>NW_019491613.1:0-424 GCF_002814215.2 Seriola lalandi dorsalis | reverse complement strand
CACACACACATGTATTCTCTCTTTCGTGCACGTTTTTGTTCCATTGCTCTTCGCCTTGGTTCCGTCATCCTCAACGTCACCCCCACCCTGTTACAAAGCTTATGACCTTCACACCCACTCTTCATCCACCAGGGAAAGCATATTCTTTTAATTATGTGTCATCAAAAATACACGCTGTGCAACCAGAGTCTTAATGTTGACTAATATGAATGTGTAGTCGGTCATATGAAAGAAAACTGTAGCAGCATCATAACGTAAAATAATATGTAACAAACACATGAAAACTGTTTGAATTATAGAAATGACATGTCTGAAACTTCAACTCACGATGCAGCTGCTACATTTGAGTAACCAGCAGCACACACACACACACACACACACACACACACACACACACACACACACACACACACACACACACACA
>NW_019491612.1:0-425 GCF_002814215.2 Seriola lalandi dorsalis | reverse complement strand
CAAAGAAACATTTGGCATCTTGAATGATGAGACCCAACATTATACTGTCCACTCCAGGAGATTTGTTGTTCTTTAAACTACTGATTGTTTCCTCTACTTCCTTAAGAGAGATTGGACGATTACAGAGTTCTTGGTCAGCAGTACTGATTGGTTTAGTATTAATTACTGGATCCAGAAATGCGACAGTGCTATCTTCACAAGAATGGGAGCTATATAGAGTTTTATAGAAACATATGGAGGACAAGGCAGTTATCATGGAAATTGCATTTTCTTGCTCAAATCATTTTTCCTTTGCAGGATTACTGCAATATTTCCTAAAGAATTTACCGACTTCAAATTTTAAAAGTTCCCATTTACTGTCATATACTCCTTCAGCCTGAGCCTCATTCCAGAAAACTTGTATTAGCTCTTTAACCCTGAGTTTA
>NW_019491611.1:0-425 GCF_002814215.2 Seriola lalandi dorsalis | reverse complement strand
ATATATATATATATATATATTATTCCCTTGCATCACGACTCAGGTAAAACTATGTCAAAGGTACGAGCGAAGCTCTGTTGACTGTACAAACCAACACAGAAGTCTTTTTACCCCCTACGTCTGAGGATCTGAAGACCCAGTGGATTGGTTTTATTTTATTTTTGATGGACACTTTAGGAGTTGTAGCGGGCTAACCATTTCATGTCGGACTGCTTTCTCAACGAGGGCCAGTACAATGTGGTATTATAAAGCACGGATCAGCACCGACTGTCCGAGACCCAACTTCAAACTTGGGAGCTTTAAGTTTTACCATTTTATGTTGCTTTACTGTATGTACACAAGAGCCTGTTGCGTGTGTTGTTGGCACGGCAGCTAATGTGGCTAACGTTTTGCCTCGTCCACACAGCCGGGTATAGCCGGGTGCA
>NW_019491610.1:0-425 GCF_002814215.2 Seriola lalandi dorsalis | reverse complement strand
TTAAAAAAAAAAAAAAAAAAAAAAAGGTACATTTATCCACCCATCATCCAAATATTCACCATTTTACAATGCCATCTAAAGATTTTGCTTGGTCCTTGACTCATAAAACTTAATTAAACTAAAAATTGGACAAAAAAAAGACAAAAATTGAGATACAGGGTTTTTACATAAAACTTACAATGAAAAAAAAAAAAAAAAAAATACCACCACCCATTCTAAAGCTTACTTCTCTCTTTTCATGAATACTGATGTGAACTACAATCCATTTGCAGGCGCACGTTCGCTCAGTCTGCAATTTATGATTCAAGCTGTAACTACCTCATTTGATCCCATCCTTGTTATGCTAATTTCCTCTCACAATGGCAGCAAATCAGTTTGATTTAACTGTGCAAACTGTGTGAGTAGAGGACTGTGTGTGTGTTTGG
>NW_019491609.1:0-425 GCF_002814215.2 Seriola lalandi dorsalis | reverse complement strand
CACACACACACACACACACACACACACACACACACACACACACACAGACACATATACACACACACACATATCACTTGGTGTTTTCTGAAGGACACAATCTGCACTTCTAACACAACAACAACACACTGCACAACTAACCATCATATTTTCAAACAGGTGTCATTGTGCGAGATGGAAATAATAAGGTCTAAATATTTCTGATAACAGCTTTGTTTGTATGAGTCGCTGGTGAATCCTGCTGTGATCTAAGTAGGAAAAACCAGAATGAAAGCACAGACTCATCATCGACTCACGCCATCCGTTTGTGTCACTCTCATATTTTGACAGTCAGTTTTCTTCGACAGCCCAAAAACTACCACAGTGCAAAGGAGACAGTCCAGTGTATTTTGTTTGTCCCTCCTTGGATCCAGTAGTTTCTGGTCCGC
>NW_019491608.1:0-614 GCF_002814215.2 Seriola lalandi dorsalis | reverse complement strand
AAGGAAGACAACTAGAATTATAAAGTCTCCTTTTTCTCGACTAAAATCAAATACATTCTGACCTTTCAGTTTCTTGTTTGAACAAATTCAAACATCTGCATACATATGCAAATTCAAACAAACACATTCATATAGATATAATCCATCCTACAGACCTCTCTCTCTATATAACATGTTAACATTCACATTTAGTATTTACTCTCCTGTATTTTTCACCCTTATTTGCATTTCTTCATTTTATGAGAGATGAAGCGACAGAGATGGAAAATGAAAGAAAGAGCTGATTTGGTATGCAAGTGCCACAACATCACAACAGGGAAAAGCTGAATTGAAATGTCATTTTGTATTCATCACAAAACAATGATGTGTGTGTGTGTGTGTGTGTGTGTGTGTGTGTGTGTGTGTGTGTGTGTGTGTTGGCAGGGGCTACATGTGCTTGTAGTGTGAGTGTTTGCGTGCTTTTGCTAGTTGCAGTACAAATGACTTCTGTCAGCAAAATCCATCACTCCTCAGCATTAGCTGTGTTCTGTTACCCTCCCCCAAAAAACAAATTTCATTGGTTATTTCTAGACATTTTTTACTTGCCTTGCGCCCATCCATAATTCACACAGACC
>NW_019491607.1:0-597 GCF_002814215.2 Seriola lalandi dorsalis | reverse complement strand
CTATGACATTTTTTTGAGTTTTTATGCCTTATTATACTATGACGTTATCAGTTTTTATGCCTTATTATACTATAACATTTTTATCAATTTTAATGCCTTACTACACTATGACTTTTTTATGCCTTAGTATACTACAAAGTTTTTATGACGTTTTTATGCCTTACTATACTATGACGTTTTTTAAAACTTTTTATGCATCACTATACTATGTTTTAATGTCTTGCTATAGTATGTCTTTTTGTGACTTTTTATGCCTTACTATACTATGACGTTTTTATGCCTTACTATACTATTACATTTTTATGCCTTACTATACTATGACGTTTTTTTCACTTTTTATTCCTTACTATACTATGTCGTTTTCATACTTCACTATACTATGACGTTTTTATGACTTTTTATAGCTTACTATACTATGAAGTTTTTTTCACTTTTCATGCTTCACTATACTTTAATGTTTTTTTCATTTTTTATGCCTTACTATACTTTGAGTTTTTTTAAAATGTTTATGCCTGAATATACTATGACATTTTTTTGAGTTTTTATTCCATATTATACTATGACGTTATCAGTTTTTATGTCTTATTATATCATGAT
>NW_019491606.1:0-425 GCF_002814215.2 Seriola lalandi dorsalis | reverse complement strand
ATGAGCTTATTGCTGTGCTGTTTCTGCACTTCAGGTTTTCAAGTGATGGTTTGAGTTTCTGCAGGTGGCGCTCTTTTTTGTTATTACTGCTCATGCTAAGAATGCTATCATCTCTCTGTTTATTGCAAACAAGCATCTGCTGTTGTAGTGTATAATAACTGGGAAAGAGCAAAACTACACTGAGCAAATGTTTCCGTCAGCACTTCTCACTTCAAACATGTCAAAGTACACCACGAGGTTGTGTGTGTGATGAAAGATAAACGGTTACATGAGCTTATGATTTATCACAAGATAAAAAATAAATAAGAAAATAAATTTCCAAGCAGAGATGAGGAACAGAGGAGCCAATAAGGAGGAGGACGAAGGGAGAGAATGAGAGGAAGGAGACAAGGAATAAAAGAGGGAGGGAGGGAGGGAGGGAGGGA
>NW_019491605.1:0-425 GCF_002814215.2 Seriola lalandi dorsalis | reverse complement strand
GAGCAGTTACCCTCTTCTCCTACTCTAGCTGTGATGTCATCCACTCTGACCTCCTCACATAAACTCCCATTATTCATCAGTTTAAATTCCAACAAAACATTTAATATTTTAAAAATTATAAGGCATATCGCTGAGATAAGTAATTACTTGCATGTGCCGCTCACATCGCATGTTTTGTCATTTGACTAGAGTTTCTATGAGAAACTGCTGGACTAGATAGGTGCCAAACAAAGTAAGCGGAAGATGTTCTTGTGTTGGTTTGCATTACTGTATATTGAGAGGTTTTTCTAATATTTTGACCCCCTTGTGTATTAAATGGAGTGGACAGCACATACAATGTCATTTTACAGGTGTACTGGTTTAGAAACTAACTTTTTTTGGGGCTAAATTAATGAAAACAAAACCAGAAGGGCAACATTTTATTG
>NW_019491604.1:0-425 GCF_002814215.2 Seriola lalandi dorsalis | reverse complement strand
CAAACTCGTATTAAAAAATATCTTTTATCCCGTTTTGTCAAAACAACAAAGCCATAATCAGGAGAAAACTATTTTTGTCATCCCGAGATAACGAGACAATTTACCCCGTTATCTGGACATAACAAAGCTTGTTTTCTCATTATAATTACACTGTTAATCAGCGATCAGAAGCCAGTATGAACAACATCTAGTGCTGTATGAAGGTGCAGATTATCTGACTGCGCGTTTCTCCTGATAATATCTCCTTATCTCTGGATAACCATCTTTTATTTTTATTTTTTTAATATTTGCAAGTACGGCCTTTCTCGGCTTCCGTAGTTTAGCATGGCAAGAATTTTGTAAGGCACAAACAAAGACGTTTTGAGATGTTGATTTGAAACAACTTAATGAAAACTCAACAGACCAGCAGAGATGGTGGGATTCAT
>NW_019491603.1:0-425 GCF_002814215.2 Seriola lalandi dorsalis | reverse complement strand
GTTGATGACTCTCTCCTCTCTTTTTGATGGTCCTCCTCTCCTTTATCTCCCGCCCTCTCTGTCTTCTCTTCCTCTCAGAGATGGATTGATCAGTAAGGATGAAATGATAGCATATTTCCTCCGGGCTAACCCTCTGCTCCAGCGTAAGATGGGACCAGGATTCATCCACAGTTTCCAGGAGATGACTTACCTGAAGCCCACCTTCTGTGAACACTGTGCTGGATTTGTGTGTATCTCTTTATGCCTCTTTAATGTTCCTGCATTGATAATGAACAGTGTGGTGTAACTGACTGGCCTTGAGCCAAACAGCTGCTCTGACACTGTGTGTGTCCTTCACATATACAACATGATGTTGTGAAGGAATACTTCCTGTTTATGAGCCAATCATGTTTGTTTTTAGCTGCTTTTCCTCATTATCTAATGTG
>NW_019491602.1:0-425 GCF_002814215.2 Seriola lalandi dorsalis | reverse complement strand
TTGTCTGGAAAATACCCCAGTGCTCAGCTTTTATTAGAAAATGAATGGCATGCCACTGTGATCATTTTCTGTGCAGACAGAGTAAATTATTATGCAGCCTAAGAGGGGCGCCTAAACTTTTTCATGCCACTGTAGCAAATGACTCCACTTCATCAAACGTGTCTCATCTGCCCACATCACATACTGAGCTGAACAATGTGAACAGTGTGTGTGTTCATGGTAATGAAGGAACGTGGAAACAGTGGATTGTAGTGGGAGCGCTGGGGGGGAGGGGGGGGGGAGGGTGTGACTGTGTGGCAGTGGTAAGTGGTTTACATGGCTAACAGGTCAAGTAGGAGGGCTCCTTAAGAAAGACTTTCACTGAGGGCCCCCGGGGAGGTCATGGCTGGCACTGGGCAGGGGGTATATAAAGAACCAATAAATGA
>NW_019491601.1:0-425 GCF_002814215.2 Seriola lalandi dorsalis | reverse complement strand
GGAGACACAAACTGTTAAAACTCAACAGCAGAGAGAAATTCTTTGAAATATTTTTGCATCAACTTCCACAGAAATGTGAAAATATGAATTAAATTTAAACAGATTTAATTCAGTCACAAACTTACAGATAAAAACAATATAAATAAAAAAGACGTAAGAACATACAGGAAAGTTCTCCTTATACATGACACACACTGTTCGGTCATTAAATGTGTTTAAAAAAATATTTTTTTAATAATTTACATTCTTAAAGAAAAAACTCCTTAAAACTGCAACAACAGTGTGTGATAATGTTTATCTGAAGTGGATTTACTGCAGGTCAGTTACAAAAATCAACAGATGATTAAACACTGAAGAGCCCAATGTCTGCACGCACACACACACACACACACACACACACACACACACACACACACACACACACT
>NW_019491600.1:0-425 GCF_002814215.2 Seriola lalandi dorsalis | reverse complement strand
TACAAAGGGACAGATATGTAACTATAAACAAGACTGTCCCAGCATTTAAAATATATATATTTTTATATTTATATATTAAAAATGTGGACAATGGAATTATCATCTTAAAATAAAAAAAGCAGAAGCAGAGGTTAACAGAGGTCGAAGGGAAATGAGTTATGATTTACAGTAAAAGGCAGGAATGAGGTGGAGCATCATCGGCAGGTGAGTCACAGAGGTCAGAGGTCACAGAGAAAATGTAATGGGTCGTTCGATCTGATTACGGGTGACAAGATCGATCGATCTGAGTCGTGTGATCATCATAACATTTCTCAGTCGATCATCAGCGTCACAGCCTCCTCGTCTCAGCTCCTCTCCCTCTTTTCCCTCCACTTCCCTGCTCTGTCTCCAACTCCTCCCCCCTCCCTCTTCCCTCCCTCCTCCCT
>NW_019491599.1:0-425 GCF_002814215.2 Seriola lalandi dorsalis | reverse complement strand
CACACACACACACACACACACACACACACACACACACATACACACACAGTGACACACAGGAAGTATTAGGCCTAGTAAGTCGTGTCACACTAAGTCGCCATGAATGAGCATACAGTTTGGGCATGCTTACAGATTCCAGAGGTGCCACATTTTGTGGACGTGTGCAGGACAGGATAGAGGGGAATAGTTGTGTATGTCTTTAAAGTTGTGAACCAACACATGGGGAGCCAGTGTGTGAATGCAATAGTGTGTCTGTGAGCGGGACAGCCAGTGACACAGGAATGTGTCATAGCCACTCAGCTCCTAAACTGCAGCAAATAAACATTCCTCTACTGCTGTGTCAGTGCTGAGCCTTCGCCCACTGTTGCTGTAAAACACAGCTTGTAATTAAAACCAAAAACTGAGCATTTCTCCTTTTGTCTCCA
>NW_019491597.1:0-536 GCF_002814215.2 Seriola lalandi dorsalis | reverse complement strand
CCTTCACCAGGGAAGTCTCAAATATCCCAGGAATGGGTGGACCAAAAACCAAGTTTCCATCTTCATTATTTTTCTTTTTAGGATTTTTTTGTTCCCAACTTCCTAATTTTTCAGTAATTTTGGAGCATTTTTATATGGTCCCCTCATGATGCTTTTCTTTCATTTTGTTAGACATGACACAGTTTAAAATAAAAGAACACTACTCAAATTTGTCATGTATTGTCATGTTTTGATATATTTTGATGACAAGTACTTTTTATTGGGTGTATTATCTCGGGTAAAAATCACCCGGCGTTAGTGATGGTGTTTTGAGTTTGAGCAATAGTGTTCTAGGGTTAATCAAATACCTCTGTTCCAGATCGATCTGTTTGATGTGTTAATTCTATATTTCTAGTACACATGGATTGAGGACATTTCCATTGTGACGACATTTAGCATAAACATTATGTCCCAGTTTACCTCTCAGTAAAACATTGTCAGCCATGTTAACATCATTGTGTAGCAACCATGTACAGTTATATACTCTGTCACCAGTC
>NW_019491596.1:0-425 GCF_002814215.2 Seriola lalandi dorsalis | reverse complement strand
GAGCTGAGCTGTCTAACATTTCCTCAGCTTGTTTCTCTGATAACTTCAGATCCAGACGTCTGATAAATAAAAGTTGAGCTTCAGACAAACACACTAACACATAATCATAGAGGATATGATGTCATTGACCGGAGACCAAATGACACGTTACTATGATTAAAATCACAGATTTCTCTGGTTTGAGAATTGATGGAAACATTTGGGAAAATGTAAGAATACAACTCAACAACATATAGAACATAGATCTAGTTGTTTTTACAGATTTTAATGTGGATAAGTTACAGATTATAACTTTAAGTGACATAATTGAAAATGAGGACATGCTCTTTAATGATTGTTAGAGATTTAAATAAAGGTTGAATTAATGAATGAGTTGGCCTGTCAGGGTTAAAAGAAGTTGCACCATACTGTACAATAGGGTTGTA
>NW_019491595.1:0-425 GCF_002814215.2 Seriola lalandi dorsalis | reverse complement strand
GTGAGCCATATGTGTAAGCACCACTGAGTCAGTGTTATGTTTTGTGTGTGTGTGTGTGTGTGTGTGTGTGTGTCTGTGTGTGCGCGCATGCATGTGGTGTGTGTGCGTGTGTGTGTGTTGGTGATGATGATGATGATGATGAGGTTGGGTCCAGCTGCTCCCCTGCTTCTCTGTGTGTCTGTAGCTGCTTCATAATAGATTGATGTGCAGGATGTGAAGACGCTTCATGGTGAATTCAGTAGAAATGTTGTCCTTTCATCATTGACTGAAACAATTCAGTATTTCTCCAACAGCATCTTGGGACATTACAGGTGGATGTGGGGTCCTTCAGAACAAGGTCAGACAGAGCATCATCTATAAAGGGGTTTTTAGAGCAGCTACACATGAAGGTAGGATGAGATCCTGGATTCATGGCTGTAGGACAT
>NW_019491594.1:0-784 GCF_002814215.2 Seriola lalandi dorsalis | reverse complement strand
AATGTGATAGTATACTAAGGTATAAAAATGTCAAAAAAACATCATAGTATAGTAAGGCATAAAAATGTCATAGTATAGTATGGCATAAAATGTCACAATATAGTAAGGCATAAAAATGTCAAAAAACGTCATAGTATAGTATGGCATAAAACGTCATAGTATAGTAAGGCATAAAATGTCATAGTATAGTATGGCATAAAATGTCACAATATAGTAAGGCATAAAAATGTAAAAAAAAACGTCATAGTATAGTAAGGCATAAAAACGTCACAAAAACGTCATAGTATAATATGGCATAAAACGTCATAGTATAGTAAGGCAAAAAATGTCCTAGTATAGTAAGGCACAAAAATGTCATAAAAAAGTTATAGTATAGTAAGGCATAAAAATGTGATAGTATACTAAGGTATAAAAATGTCAAAAAAACATCATGGTATAGTAAGGCATAAAAATGTCATAGAATAGTAAGGCATAAAAATGTCATAGTATAGTATGGCATAAAAAGTCATAGTACAGTAAGGCATAAAAATGTCATAGTATAGTATGTCATAAAAAAATGCCAAAAAACGTCATAGTATAGTATGGCATAAAACGTCTTCAAAAATGCATAGTATGATAAGGCATAAAACGTCATAAAAACGTCATTGTATAGTAAAGCATGAAAAAAATCATAGTATACTAAGCCATAAAAAATCATAGTAAGTCATAAAAAGTCATAGTATAATAAGGCATAAAACAGTCATATTGAATTAAGGTATAACAACGTCATAGTATAGTAAGATAT
>NW_019491593.1:0-425 GCF_002814215.2 Seriola lalandi dorsalis | reverse complement strand
ACTTATGGAAAAGGTGGGTGGGTAGTAAATAAAAGTGGACAATAATTAGCCAAAAAGAACAAAAACACCTGTATGATCCTACATAACTCCAAGTTATTTCTAAGCACTAAAAGAGGCGGGACTAAGCGCCTGTGCCTAGAAACCCAAACCCAGGGCAACAAACTCCCACTGCCATGAATGAACGTTAGCTAACAATCATGCAAGCAGCTAGCTAGCTAGCGAGGGCTAACTCTCAACCAAAGGGGAATAAAACTGTGTTATGAGAAGATTTTTTTTAACGTCGGTAAGTCCCAGCAACATTCAGCTTTGTCCTAATGTCCGGTGTCAGCGGACGACTTTGTGTTTCACTGACCGTGACGCTTGATGTCCACAGCGGGAAGACATGCTGTGACTGAGCGGTGTCCTCCAGCTGCGGCAACATGTTG
>NW_019491592.1:0-425 GCF_002814215.2 Seriola lalandi dorsalis | reverse complement strand
GTGCTTCGGTTTCACTAACGAGCGTCTCTCAGCTGATTACCAACAGGTGTGCCGAGCGTCTACCTGGAATCAGAGTCGTCCCAACATGAAATCCCAGAACAACCGAAACCAGAACCGTACCGTACCTCCACAATGCTGTGTACAGATTATACAAGCAAACTGTTATTTATCAGTCACAGGGCGTTTCCGAAAAAAAGAAAGATTTCCAATCATGACAATTATTTTAGAAACAAGATTTTAAACCTTCGTAAACAGAGTGCGGTTGTTTTAACTGGAGACTGTCGCCTGTGTTTTATCTTCGCATCTTATCTTTTAAATTTTCCTTCCGTGTTAGTTTTATTACAATTTTGTCGTTTTATTGTTTATTATTGAAATTGAATTGTAAATTGTTTCTGGACTGTCTGTTCATTGTTTTTATTGTTTTT
>NW_019491591.1:0-425 GCF_002814215.2 Seriola lalandi dorsalis | reverse complement strand
CAAAACAGACATCTCCTGAACATACGTTCATATCCAAGGAAGGGGGAGGTGGGGTGGAAAGTTGAGTCTGCAACTATTGAAATGTTGCAAACACTGATGAAATAAGTGTGTGCTTGATCTCATTCCTTCTTTTAATATAATTAAATCATCTGAAGTGACTTTGTTTGGCTTGGTCAAGCCAGAAACTCACTCATTGCTGCTCTTTGCTTCAATTTTGGGCAACTGAGCTGCTTCTGTCAGATTGTAATGATGCAGTCATGTCATCTGTCTCTGTTCTTGAAGGTGTTTGTCACAGCGTTGGCAGCGAGGAGGAAACGCTTCAAACTCCTGCACAGTGCTGTCACTTCTTGGAGCTCCCTGCGCCTTCATGGGCTCACTGTCTGCTGGACCTGTGGCCAAGTGAGTACCGATCTACACATTCATCA
>NW_019491590.1:0-647 GCF_002814215.2 Seriola lalandi dorsalis | reverse complement strand
ATAGTAAGGCATGAAAAGTCATAGTATAGTAAGGCATAAAAAGTCATAAAAACGTAATAGTATAGTAAGGTATAAAAAGTCATAGTATAGCAAGGCATAAAAAGTCATTGTATAGTAAGTCATAAAAAGTCATAAAAACGTCATGGTATAGTAAGGCATGAAAAGTCATAGTATAGTAAGGCATAAAAAGTTATAAGAAAGACATAGCATATTAAGGCATAAAAATCATGAAAATGTCATAGTCTCGTAGGGCATGAAAAAGACATAGTATAGCAAGGCATAAAATTCATAAAAATGACATAGTATAGTAAGTCATAAAAAGTCATAAAATGGTCATAGTATAATAAGGCATAAAAAATCCTGAAAATGTCATAGTCTCGTACGGCAAAAAAACGTCATAGTATAGTAAGGCAAAAAAACGCAATAGTATAGTAAAGCAAAAAAATGTCATAGTATACTAAGGCATAAAAAGTCACAAAAACGTCATAGTATAGTAAGGCAAAAAAAGTCATAGTATATTAAGGCATAAAAAGTCATAAAAAAGTCATAGTATAGCAAGCCATAAAAAGTCATAAAAAATGTCATAGTATAGTAAGGCATAAAAAGTCATAAAAAAGTCATAGTATAGTAAGGCAAAAAAACGTCAT
>NW_019491589.1:0-2893 GCF_002814215.2 Seriola lalandi dorsalis | reverse complement strand
ATTTGCTGTCAGTCCTAATTTCTTCTACATGCTTGATCACACCTACAGTGAAAAAAAGTAATCAAACATTTTTTGCCATTCAACATCATTGAAATGTCACTCAACAAAAACTGACGCCTTCAATGTCCCTGAAAGAGAAAGTCTGTCTAGTTCTTGTTTGAGCACTTGAGAATATTTAAATCATACTAAAAATGTGCCTGTAACTGCGTAAGCTTAACTGTGGTATATACTTTCTGATATATGTGCCTGCTGTCTGTAGCAGAGTGGTGACATTAAACTGTCCTGGCTGCAGCTCAGTGCGTCTGTTTGGTTGATGGAGTCTGGCCTGTGTCCTCAAACACACCATGAATCCTGAGGCCTGTGATGGGAAATGCAAGACTACTGAATGTAAAAGCATGTGTGCGTAGACATATTTGAGCATGTGAACATACTCAAAGTGTGGTTCTGCACCCTTTTTCACAATGTATCGCGTTTCAGAGACAGTTTGTGTTTGTAAACATTTTGTAGGTATATGTTTATGTAGGCAGGGTTTTTGCACAGTCTGGGTAAACCACCATTCGATATCAGCATGTGTGACTGCGTACGATAATTTCGACCCTGTGATCCTCAAACGGTGATCCTTATCACTTCCTGCCTTTGTGATGTAAGTGATTATTTTCCTGGCATTGCCGGGGGCAGCCCAGACCCTCTGGGGTCCTTGTCCCCTTAATGACTCTTCCCTAATTAAAGAGCGCTCACAACATCGGGCCCGAGTCCAGCAGGAAATCAAAGCGCTGTGAAAACACTGCAAACACAGCCTGTGCCCCAAAATGGAGACCTCACAGAGGGGCGGAGTGGAAGAAAGCCTCAGCCACCACTAAAACACAGGAGAGACATCAAAGCCTGGGTTCAATCAGCACAGAGAGGTGTTGGATTAAGAGCCGTAAGATGGCAGGGAGCTGCACTTCTGACCTCAGGGTCAACCACAGCGGTGCTTAACACGGGATGCTACCTATAGCTACAGCCACTTTTATGGCTGGTTAGAGACAGCTGAGAGTTTATACTGCACAGTCTCGTCTCAACTGTTTAACAGTCCTGTTAGGGAAAGGGACATTTTTATATCCTGGAACAATGTGAGTTACCAACTGCTGCTGTGATTATGATGTAGGGAAAATTGTCTCCCTTGGGTTCTAAATATAGAGCTTGAATCTTCACAGATCACATTTTTATCCATGTGGTTAAAAAGAGACTGACCATCAATTTAGGTTTAACAAGACACCCTACCTTGCTTGTCAAAGTTGATAATGCTGCAGTTAGTTTGGCTCCAGGGGCACAAGTACACAGCTCCTCCTTCAGTGATGTCGGGTTGGCTGGTGTTGGCTTTTGGAGCACCGATCAAAACACTGATACTAGATGGAAGAAAAGACAAATAAATCTTACATAATGTGAAGAAGATTATACCAAGAAACATCTGTTAAAAATATATAATTAAAAGGTTTTGGCGTAGACACGGCTGATGAAATAAATATTATTACTGCTCCAAAGGTTAAACTCTATGATTAATGTCACATCAAGTTAAGCATTACCTCTGCTACCTCAGCATGAAGTCTAATTCAGCATTGAAATCCCTTATTGCCTGCTAAAGACTGAATTTAATAACCAGTGTAGACAGAGGAGCCTTTTGGAGAAGCCAAAAACACTGTAGCTACTACATGATGCCAAATAAAGAATTATTCTTCACTATCAAAGCCATATTTGTGTCAACGTTCTCAGTGTCTCAGTGTCTTGTACTGTGTAATGAGTCCAGCAGAAGCACAATCATTTCACTTTGTGAGCCACACATATAAAGTGAAGTTTCTACTCCTCGCACTGTGAGTAAGCTAGCTTTCTTAACGCTCCTTCTGGCCTTTTATTTGGCCCAACTCCTGAGTGAAAAATCTGACATTTTAGCTACTAAATGTTCCCCTGTGTTCACCAGCTAGTCGCTAAGTATGTCCATCTGCTGTTGGTGCTGAACAGGTAGTGTACAGTCAGTTTTTGAAAAGCTTGCTTGCTGAAAACAACAGCCTGCTGATGGAAGTTGTGACAATGCAACCAAAACAGTAAATCTACAGGTTGTAAAACCAAAAGAGTTTGCTGAAAGACACTAAAATCTCAGTAGAGCCGAGGGGGACTGCAGAGTCGTGTGATAATTCTCTGTGAGTTCGCCACTTTCGACCCCTTTCACATTTTGCGCAGTTATTTCATCCATTGTAAACATACAAATAGCAACTAGAGCAGCTTTGAAGTTAGCATGCTTCTTGTTCTGCAACAGTTGGCTGAGAGATTACATGTCATACTGGGCCTCCATGAAACCTGAATGGTGGTGACACGACAAAATGCAATTACTGTCGCTCTTTTTAGCTTAATGAATGACAATCATCCTTGATCCTTGAAATTCTTGTCTGGTGATTTGGTCTGGTCTTTGTTTAGGTGGCACTGTCATCAAAACGTAGTATGTGGTAATCTAAGTCTTCTGACAATGAAGACAGGCTATTTCATTTGAAATGTAGCTCTGCAGCTGAAGGGCTCAATTCTCTACTATTTCCATAAAGTTTTTTAAAGGTTCCATATAATATAAAAGTAGATGTCTATGTGTTGATGGATTATAAAGCAGGTCTAGGTTCTATATTAATACTGTGAAAGTATCAAAGCGCTCAGTCCACAGAGAAATGCACACAGCCTGTATTCAGAAACTAAGCCTTAAAACCAGCCATCAGGACTTCTGTAACTTTGTGATGTCAGAACAAAGCAGTCACCACTCTCAGCCATGCCCTAAACCCCACCCATCTGGACCCATCCTCCAGCTTTGCAGGATTTGGTTTCTCTGGGAGTAAATCTGCTATATTTTTATTGGATCACTCAGAAAATAGTC
>NW_019491588.1:0-539 GCF_002814215.2 Seriola lalandi dorsalis | reverse complement strand
AGGTGAGTTATATAAACAGGTGTCATGAAGGAGGAAATTATCTCTAGAGACCAAAACAGTTTTTGTACCAGGCTGTAAACATGTTTATTTCTGCTGTAAAGTTGGACATTTTAACATGGGAGTCTATGGGGACTGACTCACTGTTGGAGCCAGACTCTAGTGGTCGTTAGAGGAACTGCAGGTTTAGTTTCATTTTTCAGCCCTGGAGGTTGATGCTTGGTCTTTTTTCCTCAGAAACAGTCGACCACCAACGACTCAACACATGTGACCGAATAAAAACTTAATTAATCGTTAATCGTCTTTAATTCAGGTTACGTTGTCACCTCTTCTATAAAAACCCTGAACAACTGAGCGCTCCACGCTCTTTATATTGTTTTATTTCTAAGTCTCCAGCTTCTTGTTTTTATGCTGTTTGCATATGTGCAAAATAAACAGTAGCCTATATTTAATTTAAATATTCAATTATCAGTTTCTTTGTTCATGTTTTGCATTTTGTTTTAAACGTAATTTTTCCAAGAGACATCCTGATAATACTGCAC
>NW_019491587.1:0-425 GCF_002814215.2 Seriola lalandi dorsalis | reverse complement strand
TGTATCCGTACAGTACGAATCAACAATGCAAACACAGGTCATTTCAATCAAGATGTAATAGAAGTAATAGATAATCATTATAATCATATATAAGCATCTCCTCTGCTGCCACAATACAAAGTATCAGTCTCTACTGTCACAGAAGTTGGTGTTTAATCATTTAACATTCAACGTTTATAGCTGGAAGTGTTTATGGATATGAAATATAAACCCTTGAATGTTAAGCTTCAAACCACACACACACACACACACACAAACACAAAAAACAATTAGTACTGTTTTCCTTTTTAAGGGCAGTCTAACAAGAAGAACATTCCCCCCATCACATTTCCCTGTCACCCTCCACTGTTTTATCTCGCAGGGCAGAAATGGCTTCAACCAACGACGAGTGCAGCAGCAATTTGCGCCCACAGTGAAAAGCAAAG
>NW_019491586.1:0-425 GCF_002814215.2 Seriola lalandi dorsalis | reverse complement strand
TGTGTGTGTGTGTGTGTGTGTGTAGAGTGGCGGTTTAATGGGGATTGATAATAATGCGTTTGTGAGGGTTTTTTGATGAGCTAGGAGATGAGAGGGTTTCTCTCTCAGCTGCATACATATTAATAACAGTTGGGTTGTTTGGAGGGGAATACTACGGCTCGACTGTTGCAGCTCGCAAGCATGACTGCACACACATACATACAAGCACGTGCACCCATACACACACACACACACACACACACACACGCACAAGGCTGAACACAGACATGAGTATTTCTCACTTTCCTACCTCTATGATTTTCTCACACATGCACCCACTTAAGGATGCATAAACAATCTGGCAAGAACTCTCCTTCCCATACTCCCATACACACACAGATACACACACAGATACACACACAGATACACACACAGATACACACACA
>NW_019491585.1:0-425 GCF_002814215.2 Seriola lalandi dorsalis | reverse complement strand
CACACACACACACACACACACGCACACACACACACACACACACATTCACATCCACATCAGACTTCACTAACATGTTGCTACCAGTCTCAGTTTACATTTGAAATTGTCATATTTTTAACCGCACTGCACTGAGCTGTTTCCTCATCTTTAATAATAATTATGGACCAGAGTGCTAATAATGGCCAGAGAGGAAAGTCCCTGTGAGAGATCTCATTCATCTTTATTGAACAGTGTTAGTCGCCTTTTCAAAGCTGTTTGCTTTGAAATGGGAGCTAAATATAACCCGACAAGTGGAGCTACAACAGTGGAGCTTGATATAACTTTGGGTCTGAGCACACAAAGTCACTGGGTCAATATTGACTCGATCACTCCTCACACCTTCTGTCGCCTCTGTGCGCGCACACACACACACACACACACACACA
>NW_019491584.1:0-525 GCF_002814215.2 Seriola lalandi dorsalis | reverse complement strand
ATAAGCAGATACTAAAAATTTACTATCAGGACTTGGAACATATTGGGGGAATACAATTAGATTTAGACATCATTGCAAAATAGTTAATGTTCTAACAATGCTACAGAAAACTATGAGGAATAAGGAAACACAATATCATGATGCTAGTGGCCACTGGGGGGCAGACAGGCTAACCATGAGTGAGCAAGAGAGTGATAGAGGTAAAGATGTTTGATGGAAAATCCTTTGCACAAATCAGAGTTACTACAAATAAGTCCAGTTAGAGGACTTTGAATTGTTTTGTCAAACTGCCACATCCAAGGTCAATTTTTGCATTATTTTCTGGAACTCTGATGAGCTTCACATATCGTCACCTTCCTAAAATAATGGCCTAAGTCATGTTTTGACAAAAATGTTTTTTTTGCCTAAATCACCCCCTCATGATGCTGGCCACCTCTGGTAAAATCGCCTGAATCCTCAGTTGAGGGGAACATGCAATTCTACCCCCGGTTGTATAATGGCCTATGTCAAAAGTGTGACTCTTTT
>NW_019491583.1:0-425 GCF_002814215.2 Seriola lalandi dorsalis | reverse complement strand
TTTTACAAACTGAGAAACAAAGAAGTGATCACTGAAAATCACAATAATGAAAAAATGTCACTATTTTGATTGCATGTTTTTTTTTTCCATATTTACCTGGATGACAATGTGCTCAATAATTGACCTTACTTTTATGGTGCTCTGGTTGGATAATTCACTGAGCATATATGTATATATACTTATCCATACACCTGATGAAAGTTGTGTAGACCATGGGAAATGAAGAGTGTGGAAGTTTTTCATTTGTATAAAAAACATAAAACATAAAATGTTTTCACCTGGTTAAGCAATTAAAAAGCATTTGACACAAATACAAGCACTTTTGGATCCTATCATCATCTTCTATATGATATATGATATATATATATATATATATATATGATGATACAAACAGGAACTCATATCAATCTCTAGAGGAGACACTG
>NW_019491582.1:0-425 GCF_002814215.2 Seriola lalandi dorsalis | reverse complement strand
CTAAAAAGTACACACTAAATTCATTTTTCATAATGATTGTTTCTGTGATGTTAGGTCGTTCTTGTCATGCTGATGTGTGGTCAAGTGTTGATTTTTCTGATAAGTTCGATTTTAATTGGTTATTTTATGCTATAAAAAGGAGGTGTTACATCATGATTGGCAGCCGTGATTGACGATTGGTTAGATGGGTCATGGGCGAGAATTCGATGTCTTGGCTCCACTCCCTGATTAACACTGCACAGACTTCCAACTTCCAAAGTCACCACAGCAAGATGGCAGCGCCTGTATCCAGGATACATTGGCTTCATTGTTGCACAGGTGGAGGAAGTGGAGATGCATTGTCCATCTTTACACACAAGTTATTGAGCTGGAGCTTGACCTTTGATGATATCATCAGTAACAGCAAATGCAGTTTAAAATAAATG
>NW_019491581.1:0-425 GCF_002814215.2 Seriola lalandi dorsalis | reverse complement strand
ATTTAAACCCCAATGAATATGAATCACTTCTGTCTCTTCAAAACTTTATGCTGAAGTACATGTTTCACATTTTGCATTTTTAGCTCACCTGGTCTCCTCTGAATTAAAGTCTCACTCAGCATTCAGCTTATTTAATAACAGGAAGTGTACCAAGTGACCACTCTCTATTTTACCTGTCATTAGCACCAAATTACATGATTCTTTCCAGGAAACTTCTAAGGACAGTATTTGGAAATAAATTGGATTTTACGCACCTTTTAAATACAGTGTCACCTAAAAATTTATTGAATCATCTAAATCTTAAACGCAAACATGTTTTGCACGATGGCTGTAATTTAAAGTGCACGTGAGTTGTAGTAAATGAGCTCAAATGAGCAAAATTACAGGAATGCTTCTCTCGGATTTTCACTTCCTGTAGGTGGAAA
>NW_019491580.1:0-425 GCF_002814215.2 Seriola lalandi dorsalis | reverse complement strand
ACTAACACACACTAACACACACTGACTAACACACACTGACTAACACACACTAACACACAACGACTATCATACACTAATACACACTAATACACACACTAATACACACTGACTAACACACACTAACACACACTGACTAACACACACTGACTAACACACACTAACACACAACGACTATCATACACTAATACACACTAATACACACACTAATACACACTGACTAACACACACTAACACACACTAATACACAGCGACTGACACACACCGACAAACACTCACACACACTTCCCAACAGTCTCCTATTGAACAATACACAACCTACACCACTGAAACACACTCCTCTTCACTCCCTCTTCTACTCACAGGTAAGGACGGCCCAGTCCTATCACAAAGCCCCGCCCCCTGTCCGTCTGCAAGTACATGATGAC
>NW_019491579.1:0-425 GCF_002814215.2 Seriola lalandi dorsalis | reverse complement strand
CGTAAGTTCCGACTTGTCGGTGTCAGGTCATTGGTTCCTACACAAACCTGATATCTGATACTTTAAAAAGTGTTTGTCCTTCCATCATTTTTGTATTTAGAGTTTGCTCCCTGGTAATTTTTATCACCAGCCTCATAACCAACGTGTTCTGTCTCCCACATAAATCTAACTAGACAAGTATTTATATCTATTTTGTACATGACATATTCCCTCTGAGCATATCAGACCAAATCCCTGATGTTTCATTCTTTAAAGTTAACAAGACGGGAGCGACGAGCTAATTACTGAAAAATGGCCAGTATTAAAATTTATGACATTACAACACTAACAATAACATATGTTCATACACTAACCAATAAAATTATAAATTATTAACCTCAACCCAATCTTAGTCTATAATCGTATTTAATCATCTATGTTGCCAC
>NW_019491578.1:0-425 GCF_002814215.2 Seriola lalandi dorsalis | reverse complement strand
GCCAGAAATATCCAGACACATGTGTGTGTGTGTGTGTGTGTGTGTGTCAGTGTGTGTGTGTGTGTGTGTGAAGTGATGCATGTGCTCCCCAGGAAATATATGAAAGCCGCTTGTCAACAGGATCTCAGCTCGCTCGCTGTCGGGCGGAGCGGCTGGGTAGCTGATATCAGGCAGCACCCCCTCAAAGTGTTTTCTGAACCCTATCAAGTTGTGTTCATCAGCTGAAGTGAGATGGGACAGGCCAGGAGAGAGTTTCTGTCCCGCTGTCAATCCTCTCCAAGGACGCAGGAACAGCATCGGCCCAGGCCTGTATACAAAAGCTGTCCTGTTCTGGATCCAGTGTCAGTTCAATAGACAGTGCTGGCGGCCAACTGTGACAGCTCCGGTTACGGCTGCTCTCACTGAATCATAGCGACTTCATTTGA
>NW_019491577.1:0-650 GCF_002814215.2 Seriola lalandi dorsalis | reverse complement strand
CTAACCCTAACCCTAACCCTAACCCTAACCCTAACCCTAACCCTAACCCTAACCCTAACCCTAACCCTAACCCTAACCCTAACCCTAACCCTAACCCTAACCCTAACCCCATCCCCTGCCCTAATCCTAACCTACCCCCTTCTTCTGACTCCCTCCCTAACCCCCATTCGAACCAGGTTTTGTATCCTCTCCCCTACCCCTACCCCAAGGACAGGTACGGCCCAAGCTCACTCCATACACACACCCCAACTACACATCACAACTCTCCTCCACCCTCACGTCTCATACCGTTTGTCTCAACCTTTTCTCACCAAATCACCCACTTACACCGCATCATCAAGCAAAATTTCTCCATACCACAGTCTCAACACCCAGCTTTTCAGAACCACCAGATCATCTCAGCCTACAGGAAACATAAGAGCCTCCATTCCATTCTCATCAGATCCAAATTCACTGATCATACACCCGCAACCCCTCTTCCATATAGCCACCACTACAAGAACAGGAAATTCATCCACAACCCATATAGTAATACAGCGTTTCCAACTCTAGGCTCCTTTTCCATCACCACTACGAACATAGTATACATTATTACATGCACACTCTGCAATAAACATTACATAGGCGAATCAAAACACTCCACCCACACC
>NW_019491576.1:0-425 GCF_002814215.2 Seriola lalandi dorsalis | reverse complement strand
GAGCACATGTTGTGGGATTTCCTCCCAGTGATGCGTTCATTTGCAGGAAATAAGACATCTGATCACTCCCTGGGAGAAATGTTCCCTGACTTCAGAACTCTGTCTGAAGTGGTGCTGGTAATTCCAGTCTCCAGTGTGGCAGCAGAAGTCGAGTTCAGCCTTCAGAACAAATTAATACGGCCTTGAGAAGTCGTCTGTCCGAGGCAAAGACAACAGGTCAACTGAGTTCAATTTGATTTCTTGTCAGTGGTTTGTTCATATTTATACTGTAATTGTTTAATTCTGTAAATTGCATTGTTGATATTTGCCTGTAGCCACAATGGCCGCGGTGTCATGTGGTGTTGACGTCAAAAGTGACCACATGGTCAGATGTCTGTTCATCTTTTCCCTCCATGCTCTTTTCTCTCCAAAATTACATGCTATTA
>NW_019491575.1:0-425 GCF_002814215.2 Seriola lalandi dorsalis | reverse complement strand
GGGCATAAAAATGCCAAAAAACGTCATAGTATAGTATGTCATAAAAATATCAAAAAACATCATAGTATAGTATAACATAAAACGTCAAAAAAACATCATATTATATTAAGGCATTAAATGTCATAAAAACGTCATAGTATGGCAAGGCATCAAATGAAATAGTATTGTAAGGCATAAAAAGGCCAAAAAACATCATATTATTGTATGGCATAAAAATATCAAAAAACGTCATAGTATAGAATGGCATAAAACTTAAAAAAAAACATCCTATTGGGGCATTGTGTGGCGTAGTGGTCTAAGTAGACGCCCCATGTGTAGAGGCTGAAGTCCTCGCTGCAGTAGGCCCTGGTTCGAGTCCCGCATCGGACGACCCTTTACTGCATGTCAATCCCCCTCTTTCTGCCTCCCCATTTCCTGTCTCTCTA
>NW_019491574.1:0-425 GCF_002814215.2 Seriola lalandi dorsalis | reverse complement strand
ACACACACACACACACACACACACACCACACGCGTTACCTTCACTTAACCGTCAGTGAGTCAGGCACCATTTGTTGTCACTATGTTATTTCAATGCAAACAGGAAACATTCCCTCCATTTTCCCAGGAGCACCTCATTGAAAAATGTTAACAGCATCCACTAAATCTTCTGAGCTGAAACTAAAATCAAACCCTCGACCGTGAAATAGGATAAAATGACCCACAAGTGCCGTCACTTTTTAGGATCTGGAACATACCAAATACCAAAATATGGGTTTAAAGGTTTTAAATGGTTTAAACCAAGTGGACCGTGCTGAGGGCGATGACTGTTTCATTGTGACATCACAAAGTTGCAGAAGTCCTGACGGCTGGTTTTAAGGCTCAGTTTCTGAATACTGGCTGTGTGCATTTCTCTGTGGACTGAGG
>NW_019491573.1:0-425 GCF_002814215.2 Seriola lalandi dorsalis | reverse complement strand
TTATTATACAGATGAAACATTTACAGCTTCTGTCTCTTTCTCTTTGTCTCTCTGTCTTTGTCTGTCTCTCTGCAGCCATGTCCGGCCTTGTTGTCCCTCCGATGTAAGACCCCTCCCCTGGTTCCTCTTCTCTCTCCTCCCCCTTGGCCAAGACCACCAATCACCTCAGAGGAGGAGCTTCAATGAACAGGACTTTTTGTACAGAGGTTTTTTCCAGGTGCTTTCAGCTCTGTAATTATTCTGCTGTTTACTCTGGGGGGCGGGGTCTGTGATGTCACACCTGTGATGTGACATCACTTCCTCTACATTAAAGGCCTTAGATTACAGAAAATTTAGAGACACTAAAAAGATATGGTTGACATCTGGTTGCCGTGGTTACCACTGTGCTGACGAGTAGGTGAAGTTGTAAATGTTTCATCTGTATA
>NW_019491572.1:0-425 GCF_002814215.2 Seriola lalandi dorsalis | reverse complement strand
CAGGTTTCTGATATGAAAAGATTAAAGACCAGGACAACAGGAGCGTTAACGACCACAGCTCAGATTCTCAGTGACAACACACTGATGAAGCAGCACGACAAAGATCTGACGATAGATTTGACTAAATAAAGAAAGTAAAGAAAAAGTTTTTAATTAGATTCTCAGAAGATCAGTGGTTCCCCCCAGGTGGGCCGCGAAGGTACTGGAAGTGGGCCGAAAAGATTTAACAAAAATAAATGAAAATATAAATACGATTTTTAAATGTTTTAAAACAAAGAGATTTCTAAAAACCTTTAAAATGTCTTAAAGCCGATCACTGATCATCACTGATGGTTGGAAGGAAAGAGTCGGGTGGAGAATGAACGAGTGATCTGAGACAGAGACAAACGTTCAGACCTGGATGTTCCATCGTTATCATTCAAATA
>NW_019491571.1:0-425 GCF_002814215.2 Seriola lalandi dorsalis | reverse complement strand
GTAACGATGAAGGATCCTGGACTCGACCTCCACAGGTACAGGATCTGGTCCAGGATCTGGTCCAGGATCAGGCCTCGTGGATTCAGTTGATGTGAATTCAGTTCACGATAACATCAGGTGTCAGTTTTTTATTATTATTTTTTTGACACCGGTCTCAGGTTAAAGGTGGGCAGAGCTCCGCAAGGAATCATGGGAGCTCATCAGGTGATAGAGGAGAGTGTCAATCATGCACAGTCACCTGAGAGGAGCTCACCTGTGTGACGGGACACAGGTGTGGTTGGCAGCCCTACTCCTAACAGAAAACCTTCATGTCGCGTGTTTATGTTGAAAAATCAGCTGATTGATCGGCTTCAGATATCCAGTATTAATCAGACTATAGTCACACGGCACACACCAGCAGCAGGTGTCCAGGCTTCCACACCTTG
>NW_019491570.1:0-490 GCF_002814215.2 Seriola lalandi dorsalis | reverse complement strand
CAGACAGGTGTACACACAGACAGGTGTTCAGACAGACAGGTGTACACACAGACAGGTGGTCAAACCTGCTGATGATGCTGTTCATCTGCAGGTCTTTGTCATCCTGCAGTCTCCTCAGTCTGCTCTCTGTGTCCTCCAGCCGAGCCTGAAAAAAACACTCCTATTGGTCCAGCTGTGTCATGTGACCATGTCATGTGACCGTGTCATGAGCAGAGTGTCTGTACAGGTGAGTCAGGTACAGCAGGTGTGGTCTGACCTGGTACTCCTGCAGCATTCGTTGGTTTTGTTGATCCTGAACCATCAGACGAGCTTCACACTCCTCCTGACGCAGAGACGACACTCGCAGCTTCTCCTGCAGCAACGCAATCTCCTGCTGGTACTACACACACACACACACACACACACACACACACACACACACACAGTCAGACATAAACACACACACACACACAGTCAGAGAGACACACACACACACACAGTCAGAGACACA
>NW_019491569.1:0-425 GCF_002814215.2 Seriola lalandi dorsalis | reverse complement strand
GGAATATCAGAGATTTCAGTTTTACTTACGATTTGAACGAACGTTCATTATTACGAACATGACTTGAACGTAACATCACTGCCACCAAAATGAGCTCCTGTTAGCTGCAGTTAGCTTCTTTTACCTCCTGTTAGCTCCTGTTAGCTTGTTGTAGCTCCTGTTAGCTTCTTTTACCTCCTGTTAGCTTGTTTTAGCTCCTGTTAGCTTGTTTTAGCTCCTGTTAGCGCCTGTTAGCTTGTTTTAGCTCCTGTTAGCTTCTTTTACCTCCTGTTAGCTTGTTGTAGCTCCTGTTAGCTTGTTTTACCTCCTGTAAGCTTGTTTTAGCTCCTGTTAGCTTCTTTTACCTCCTGTTAGCTTGTTTTAGCTCCTGTTAGCTTCTTTTACCTCCTGTTAGCTTGTTGTAGCTCCTGTTAGCTTCTTTTAGC
>NW_019491568.1:0-1658 GCF_002814215.2 Seriola lalandi dorsalis | reverse complement strand
ACGTTTTTTGACAATTTTATGCCATAATATATTATGACGTTTTTTGCCATTTTTTGCCATATTATACTATGACGTTTCTGACAATTTTTTGCCTCACTGTAATATGACGTTTTTTGAGGTTTTATGCCTTACTATACTATGAAATTTTTTGCCATGCTATACTATGACGTTTTTTGACAATTTCTTGCCTTACTATACTGTGACTTTTTCTTTAGGTTTTATGCATTACTATAATATGATGTTTTTTGAGGTTTTATGCCTTACTATACTATGACATATGTTGCCATACAATATACTATGACGTTTTTTGACAATTTCATGCCATAATATATTATGACGTTTTTTGACATTTTTTGCCTTACTGTAATACGACGTTTTTTGACGTTTTAATCCATACTATACTATGATGTTTCTTGCCAATTTTATGCATTACTATATTATTACGTTTTTTGAGGTTTTATGCCTTACTATACTATGACATTTTTGCCAAACTATGATATGACGTTTTTTGCCATTTTTATGCCTTATTATACTATGATGTTTTTTGACAATTTCATGCCATACTATATTATGACGTTTTTTGACAATTTTATGCCATAATATATTATGACGTTTTTTGCCATTTTTTGCCATATTATACTATGACGTTTCTGACAATTTTTTGCCTCACTGTAATATGACGTTTTTTGAGGTTTTATGCCTTACTATACTATGAAATTTTTTGCCATACTATACTGTGACTTTTTTGACAATTTTATGCCTTATTATACTATGATGTTTTTTGACAATTTCATGCCATACTATATTATGACGTTTTTTGACAATTTTATGCCATAATATATTATGACGTTTTTTGACATTTTTTGCCTTACTGTAATACGACGTTTTTTGAGGTTTTATGCCTTACTATAATATGACGTTTTTTGACAATTTTATGACATACTATACTATGACGTTTTAATCCATACTATACTATGACGTTTCTTGCCAATTTTATGCATTACTATATTATTACGTTTTTTGAGGTTTTATGCCTTACTATACTATGACATTTTTGCCAAACTATGACATGACGTTTTTTGCCATTTTTATGCTTTACTATACTATGACGTTTTTTGACAATTTCATTAAATACTATACTATGACGTTTTTTGAGGCTTTACCATGACATGTTAATTTTATACTATATTATGACGTTTTTAACAATCTTATGCCTTAGTATACTATGACGTTTTGTGATTTTTTATGCAATACTATACAACGACGTTTTAATCAATACTATACTATGATGATTTTTGACAATTTCATGCCAAACTATACTATGACGTTATTTGACGTTTTATGCCATACTATACCATGAGGTTTTTTGATGTTTTAATCCATACCAATCGTATGATGTCTTTTGACAATTTCATATGATACTATACTATGACGTTTTTTGCCATTTTTACGCCTTACTAGACTATGACATTATTTGACAATTTTTATGCCATACTATACTATGACGTTTCTTGCCAATTTTATGCATTACTATATTATTACGTTTTCTAAGGTTTTATGCCTTACCATACTATGACATTTTTGCCAAACTATGACATGACGTATTTTGCCATTTTTATGCTTTACTATACTATGAGATTTTTCGACAATTTTGTGCC
>NW_019491567.1:0-425 GCF_002814215.2 Seriola lalandi dorsalis | reverse complement strand
TTACTATACTATGACATTTTTTTGAGTTACTATACTATGACATTTTTATGACCTTTCATGCCTTACTATACTATGACATTTTTCTTACTATAATAAGTCGTTTTACCTTACTATACAATGTTGGTTTTATGATTTCTCATCCCTCATTATATGTCTTTTTTGTGACTTTTTATGCCTTACAATACTATGTCCAGACAATCTCTTTGTTTTGGAGGGGTGGTGGGGTTGTTGTATCTCTACCAATGTTACCAAACCTACGCACTTGCACAGTTATAACAAACCGTATTCATCTTTTAGATGTTCAGTGAATCATTGAAAATAAACATTTTCTGGTTTGGTATGGATTTTCTTTTATTGATAGTTTTAATATACAATATAACATATATATATATATATATATATATATATATATATATATATATATA
>NW_019491566.1:0-535 GCF_002814215.2 Seriola lalandi dorsalis | reverse complement strand
ACTGCTTTGTTGTGACATCACAAAGTTCCAGAAGTCCTGACGGCTGGTTTTAAGGCTCAGTTTCTGAATACAGGCTGTGTGCATTTCTCTGTGGACTGAGGCTTTGATACTTTCACAGTATTAATATAGAAGCTAGAGCTGATCTATAATCTATAATCACACTACACATGGACACACACCTTTTTAATATGTCTATTTACTGTTACAGCTGTGATCAGTTCTCTGCACTCCGACCAGTTTAATGTTCTTTAGTCTGATCAGCAGGTTGTTTTCCTCTGTGTTTGACGCTGTGGTCAGGGTGTTAATCTTTTAAAGGAAAGTCTACCATCGCCCTCAGTTTCCTGTTTGCCAGTAATAACACATCACAAAGAAAGGAAATAACTTCGTCACTTACCTGAGGCTTCACTCTTGTATCTCCTGGCCAGTGTTTCTTATATTTAACAGTGTGTTTCTTTTCCAGAGAGCGGTCCGTCTCCAGAGGACGTCAGCTATCAACAGATACTCATCAAACCAAACCAGACGAGAGGTACAGCTG
>NW_019491565.1:0-426 GCF_002814215.2 Seriola lalandi dorsalis | reverse complement strand
TCAATATCACTGCTGGGTCCAACACGCAAGAAACATGAGTCAGGTTTAAAACTATTCAAAAGGTCCTATTATGAAACTCCCATTCGTTAGACAAAACTCAAAGCAGCTGAAATCAATATGTGATCGATCACATAACTGCTTGCACATGAAAGGGGTTGCATGTAGAGAATTATCAACCAGCACTGCAGTTGCCCTCAGGCCATGGTTTCGGTTCAGTCCAGTGTGTGTCTCTCTCTCTCTCTCTCTCTCTCTCTCTCTTGACCGCAGCAGCCGACTTTTTTAAGGTAGCACACAGAGTAAGACGACCACTGTGTGCTACCTGACAAGCTTCAAACTGAAGCTTCACATAGTTAGCAACTAGCTGGTGAACAGGGTGGAGTGTTTAGCAGCTAAAGAGCCAGAGAAAGAGACAAAAAGAGAGTGAAC
>NW_019491564.1:0-426 GCF_002814215.2 Seriola lalandi dorsalis | reverse complement strand
GACCTTATGTTCCCGGTAAGAAGAGGCTGCAAACAAAGTCCCAGGATTTGTGCTTTCACAAAACTGTTGTCATTCTTGACCTGCTGTGCAAACTACAGCACAAGGCGAGGAATCCGAGGTTTAAAAGAGGTAGAGAAGAGAAAAAAAAAACAATCCAGCAGGATTGTTTGGAGTTTCGTTTATGACAAACAAATCGGGGGCTGTTGCAGAGTGCAGAGAAGAAAAGGGGAGGATCCTGCTTTTGAAGTTGTAAATTTCCCCTACAGTGGAACTCCTGAGGGAGATTAGGTGAATGTATGTGAAGGCTGGGAATGAAAGCAGTCAGGACGAAAGATAGAGAGAATATTAAACACAGAGAGAGAGAGAGAGAGAGAGAGAGAGGGGCACCTGGGGGGCTGGCAGAAAGTTCATTTGAAACAAATTTGT
>NW_019491563.1:0-426 GCF_002814215.2 Seriola lalandi dorsalis | reverse complement strand
GGGTTTCTGCTTATTTCTTCACTTCATTACAGCTGTTAAAAACATGCAGGAGTCCAAACAGAAATAAATACAGAAACTCAATCACACCTCAGTAAAACAGCTTCATCCCCTGTTCGATAATAACATTGCTCAATTCTAACAAGCATGTCCAAAAAATTAAATACCCACGCGTCATCTCTACCTGGGGAATGATGGACATCCTCTGACGCAGGTCGTGGAGGCCGATCTCTCCCTGCAGCTCCCGACCTGACGCAGCGGGAACCCACTGACATGAAACCGGCGGCTCCGTCCTCACCATGTTCTCCACACGGCCCACTGGACGTTTCCTATCAGCGTCACGGCGTAGGTCAGCACGAGGCCCACCCCTCCGGCCTCAAGTCCTCTCTCTCTCTCTCTCTCTCTCTCTCTCTCTCTCTCTCTCTCTCT
>NW_019491562.1:0-426 GCF_002814215.2 Seriola lalandi dorsalis | reverse complement strand
TTTTTTTTTTTTGAGTTATTTTCTGGAAGGCGGATAAGTTTCATCAAATTGTGTGGAAAATTTGTTAGATTCTAATTAATACCCCCATGCATAAGTCAAAGGCCAAAAATCTCAAATCAGCGTCAGAGATGCATTATCTTTATGTAAAACGCACTGTAGATGGGTGAGGTGGTTGTTTTTACTACATACCTACATAAAATGCATACACAACCTACATTTCCACTGTTGTCACATTGTGTCTATGGTCAGGTTGCCAATATTAAATACTTTATTAAAGGCTATTCACCTGTTAATCTGGCTGCATTTCACTTAAGTGGTCAGAAACTCTGTGAAAGGCTGTGCAGTTTAGGAAATGAGTTCTAGCATTGTAACAGGAACAAATACTTTAATTCAGTCACAAACTGGGACAAAACAACTTTTTTTTTT
>NW_019491561.1:0-426 GCF_002814215.2 Seriola lalandi dorsalis | reverse complement strand
CTGTCTGTCTGTCTGTCAGTCTGTGTGTGTGTGTGTGTGTGTGTGTGTGTGTGTGTGTGTGTGTGTGTGTGTGTGCTTATGTGTGTGTCCAAGGAGGTCTGGAGTGCTAACAGGGTCTCAAAGCAAACATGACAACCCTGTCTCGCTTTGTCAACGTCAAGCCTGTCGCAACACTTGAAGAGGCTCAGAGAAATGTATCTCTGTGTTCGGGTGAAAATCGGAGAGAGAGAGAGAGAGAGAGAGAGAGAGAGAGAGAGAGGCAAGAGGGACAGAGAGAAAAGTGGGAAAAAGAGAGAGAAAAACAGGTGACTAAAGAAGAAATAAAACTCAAGAAGGAAAAGCACTTGGGTAAATGGGAAAAGAAAAAAGATCAGAAGTCTGTTTTGTCGGTAGAATTCAGGAAGGATGGATGGATGGACAGATGGA
>NW_019491560.1:0-426 GCF_002814215.2 Seriola lalandi dorsalis | reverse complement strand
AACTTTTTACAGAACTCTGTGACATCATACAGTACTCTGTGACTTTATACGGAACGCATCATATAGCACTTTGTGACTTAATACAGCTCTGTGACATCATACGGTACTCTCTGGTTGTGTATGAAATCACTCACTCATTCACTCCTCCCTAGTCACTATCCAGGGACATCTATGTAGAGGACTAAATAGTGAGCTAATTGGCAAAATGAAAACACACTTTCAGACACTACTCAGGTAATTTTCTCCTCACCATTTTTCTGTCTTTCAGCACAAGCGCAATGCATGATGGTTTATATTGCTTGGTTTATTAACCATCGGTCGTACACTACTTTTCATGATTTATTGTGGGACACTATGAGTCCACTACGTAGGATGTGATCATTCTCACTATACATTTGGACAGCACTACAAAATGGCAAACTTACA
>NW_019491559.1:0-426 GCF_002814215.2 Seriola lalandi dorsalis | reverse complement strand
ACACACACACACACACACACACACACACACACACACACACACACACACACACTGTTGACTGACAAAGTGAGACTGTTACAGCTGACTAAGAGCATTTCAATGTAAATACACAGAACATGTCTGTCATCATGGCCTCTCTGATCATGGTCTCTGGTCTCTGGTCTGTGATCGTGGTCTCTGTTCTGCGATCGTGGTCTCTGGTCTGTGATCGTGGTCTCTGGTCTGCGATCGTGGTCTCTGGTCTGCGATCGTGGTCTCTGGTCTGTGATCGTGGTCTCTCTGTTTTCCTCAGGACATCAAGTCTAAATGCTCTAACAGCTGTGTCCCTGGAGAGATTAAGAAGACAGCTGAAGGTCAACACATCTGCTGTTACGAGTGCATCAACTGTACAGCGAACCACTACTCTAATGAGACAGGTAACACACA
>NW_019491558.1:0-426 GCF_002814215.2 Seriola lalandi dorsalis | reverse complement strand
TGTCTGACCTTTGCTTGACTGGATGTTGGAAGCCGGACCATCAGTAAATGTTGTTTAAAGATATTTTAGAGAGAAAATCGAACTGAAACTGAACCTGTGTATTTTATAGACTAAAACCAAATGAAACTGTATATTTTAGAGCGTAAATCAAGCTGGAAATGAGGAAGGCAAACCGTCTCCCTGTCCCCAGTGAAAATTGCGCTCTTGACTGTAAAGGCAGATCTTCTACTCGAGGGGTTTTAGTTTCCTTTTCCACCTGCATTCCTTACATTCATTCAAACACCACAGACTGCGTTAATGTTCACTGCTATTTCTCACTCACTGAATCCCTGCACACGTCAGTCACGAGCGCCGAATGCTGCTCACCACAAGCTGCATCCAATAATCTGTGCTCTGTTGCTGTGAATCTCCCGCCGTCCTGTGACT
>NW_019491557.1:0-426 GCF_002814215.2 Seriola lalandi dorsalis | reverse complement strand
TTAAGACAGGAAAAAAATTAGTTTGTCCCCTTAATATATGCAAATAATTGTAATTATTAACAGTATTTTATTATTTCCAGACTAAGTTGTGGTGTGGTGGTGGTAGTGCATGATGGGAAGTGAAGTTTCCTACCTGGCGGCAGAGTCTCCAGGCCGTGAGCCTTGTCATCAGAGCTGCGAGCTTTACTCCTACTAGACGAGTCACTGGAGCCCCAATCATCCTGAAAGAAACAAGGCAAACAGTAAGACATACATCGGAGTAGAGTGAATGAGACACACCTCATTAAAGACATTTTTTTTTAAAGAAATTAGAGAATTCGGTCTGTAAATTTTGTAAAACTGTGAAGACAGTTAGGAGAAATGTGAGAGTAAAGCTGGCGTGTGAGCTTGTAATTAAAGCTTTTAATGCAGGTGTGAATCTGCACC
>NW_019491556.1:0-435 GCF_002814215.2 Seriola lalandi dorsalis | reverse complement strand
TATAGTATAGTACAGTATAGAATAGTATAGTATAGTATAGTACAGTATAGTATAGTACAGTATAGAATAGTATAGTATAGTATAGTATAGTACAGTATAGAATAGTATAGTATAGTATAGTATAGTACAGTATAGTGTAGTATAGTATAGTATAGTACAGTATAGTATAGTGTAGTATAGTATAGTATTTTCTTACCAGAGACACTTGCAGCAGCCGCACCAGCAGAGGCAGCAGGTGTTGGGTCGGGGCTGTCCAGGGGCCTGGGGTGGGGCCTCGATGTGTGCCGCCTGCCTTTTTCTCATCTCCACTCCACTCACACTCCGGGGCTTTACAAAGGATATACGTGGAAAATAAACACAGTTAAATACACTCCAAATGAATAATAATATAACTGTGAGCGCAGTTACAAATTTGGTCCCCATGTTTTACTTGTG
>NW_019491554.1:0-426 GCF_002814215.2 Seriola lalandi dorsalis | reverse complement strand
GTGTGTAAAACTACTCTGACTTATGTTATTCATGCAACACCTAAACACTTATAAATACACAATAAAAAACAAAGCAGGCTGCAATGAAGTTCCATGCAAAAGCTTTTAGTGCAAAATTTCCACACAAGAAAATTTTTAACAATACAGAAAAACTCAAAACAAAAGATTAAAGGTGCTGTAAAAAAAAATACTAAGTTGTTGGTCAGTAACACCATGTCTTGTTTTTGCAAATTCTAGAGAAAAACGTTCCACACAAGAATATTTTGATAGAAAACTCAAAAACAATACTTCAAGTATTAGAGAAATAGATAAAACTACAATAAATTAGAGAGAAAAAAATGTGCATACAGCTGTAGTGCTACTAATACAAACCGTCTCAAGCGAAAACTGCATCCAAATGCTGCTCCTTTTTCTTTGGCTCATTTT
>NW_019491553.1:0-426 GCF_002814215.2 Seriola lalandi dorsalis | reverse complement strand
TTTATCACGTTTGTTTATATATATATATATATATATATATATATATATATATATATATACTGTGCATGTTTGTGTGTGTATTAAACCCAGGCTGTTTGCATTCTTCGGGTCATGTGCTTGATAGGCTTTTGCCGCTGCATGCAACACACGCAACATGTATTCTTAGGTATGCATGTTTGTATGTTCTGTTTAGAAATCCAATTGTGTTTACACATGTTTACATTGTTACTGTTGCATTTCTTGTTTGTGTGTTTTCAGTCGTGGCTGTTTGTAGGTCTGTGTGTGTGTGTGTGGATTTACATTTCCCCCTTCCCCTCAGTCTCTCAGGCTTACACAGTTATCTCTGGTATGTAGAAACTAGCAGGTCAGGACTGTAAACCTGATTATGTCTCTGCTCTCCAGGATGACACACACACACACACACAC
>NW_019491552.1:0-426 GCF_002814215.2 Seriola lalandi dorsalis | reverse complement strand
ACCCAAACAGCTCCTCTAAAGAAAGGTCAGCTCTCTGTTCACTTTGTAACTCACTGAGACACAGACAAAGGAACATCAGGTGCACATGGCAAACTAGTCTCACATTCTTCTCCCTAAGACTCAGGCCGACTCATTGCTCGTGTAACTGCACATGCTGGAAAAACTTCAGGAAAGTGCAGGGCACTGTCATCAGGCTGTTTTGATGCTGACATCAATGCCCTCCACTGGTAACACCGGTCTAACACTCTTAAACACCTCACCATTCACAATCTAGGTTCATCTTGGGCACTGGGACAGGCAACACAGTCAACCCCATTCCCCTCATAAGGATTTTATCCCCAGAATCAGTCTTCTCTGAAAACGGCAAAATGGATTCCAAAACATAGGAAATGACAGCACCTGTATCTCTCAAAATCTTTATGGGCA
>NW_019491551.1:0-565 GCF_002814215.2 Seriola lalandi dorsalis | reverse complement strand
AGATAAGATAGTTCTTGTATTAGTCCCACATGGAGGAAATTACATCGTCACGGCAGCAAAGAGACAGGACAAGAAAAATACCAGTAACAAAAACTTAAAGATAAATAATAGGTAATAATATAATATGTACAATTAGATTATATAAAAATAATAGCAGTACATGAGCGATATTGTACAGACTGATATCAGATGAAATGAATGTTCTTCTGTAAATAGGTCATTAGGTCCAATAGTTTCTTCTTCTGTGTTTTATTTGAAGTGTTGATCCATCAGAAGATATAAAAACCATCTCAGTGTAGTTTTACATCTCCTCTCTCAGGCTTCTCTCTGCAGCTCTAGTAACAACAGGTCGATGAGCCAATCAGAAGAGAGGAGGCTCTGAGCCTCTCTTCTGGTTGGCTGACTGTTTTCTGACTGATCCAATAAAAATAAAGCAGATTTCAGGTAAACACTCAGAGAAACCAAATCCTGCAAGGTTTGGATGGTGGGTCCAGGTGGGCGGGGCTTGGTGACTGCTTTGTTGTGACATCACAAAGTTCCAGAAGTCCTGACGGCTGGTTTTAAG
>NW_019491550.1:0-522 GCF_002814215.2 Seriola lalandi dorsalis | reverse complement strand
GTTTACCGCCATCTTTGTAGTCTTCTTTGTTCAGGTCATGTGGTCACAGTGACCACTTTGAGTCGGCCATCTTGCCTTTGTCTGTGTCCCCACAGACACACACACACACACACACACACACACACACACACACACACACACACACACACACACACACACACACTGAAATCAGCTTGAGTCAAAGCAGTTTGTGTTATACACTCACTGAGCACTTTATTAGGAACACCTGTTCACCTGAGGGTTTTCTACTTAAGTCTGACACCTGAGGTTTCATTACTCAGCTGAGAGTTACTTAACGGTGTTGATGACTGATAAGATAAAAAGAAAAGGACAAATCAGGTAAGAAAACTAAGAATGAGACAATAAAATAGATCTAAAGCTATAATAACAACAAATTAATAATGTATAATATTAAATATATATTATAATAATTTATAATATAGTATAAGACTAAGATAAGGAGAAAACCTTAAATACTTAAGTGAACATTTTAAGGTTATTTACGAAGAAGACTCAAACTTA
>NW_019491549.1:0-426 GCF_002814215.2 Seriola lalandi dorsalis | reverse complement strand
ATCCTATTATATGACCACCTATGTTCAAATGCTGATTTTATAACTGTGACGTCGTCTGACGAAATCACCAAACACGTAACTGAAAGACAAAGACTGAGCTGTGATTTCAGCTGGATTCACTGTAACGTGATCAGAGAGAAAGTTAGAAGAGACACAGTAACTTTTTTTTAATTATTTTTTCAGGCTTTTGCTTTTATTACAGTCACAAGGAGAGAGAGAGAGAGAGAGAGAGAGGATGACACGCAGCCAAGGGCAACAGGCTGGACTCAAACCTGGGAGACGAAGCCCAAATGGCACATGCTTCACCAGGTGATCCAGCCAGGCATGAGACAGATTATCTTTCTTATTTAGTCTCTCACAAAGAGCACATCCTCCGTCCATATCCACAATAGTTTAGTCTTTATTTACTTCAAGTCCATAATGCCA
>NW_019491548.1:0-426 GCF_002814215.2 Seriola lalandi dorsalis | reverse complement strand
AAGAGTATTGGAACAGATAGACTTAAAATAGATTAAAGTGTGTAAGACTTAATATGTAGTTGCAAATCCTTTGTGTGCAATAACTGCATCAGGCCTGTGACCCGTTGACATCACCAAACTTTTGTATTCTTCTTCTGTGATGCTTTTCCAGGCTTTCACCGCAGCCTCTTTCAGTTGTTGTTTGTTTTGGGGGGTTACTCCCTTCAGTCTCCTCTTTAGCAGGTAAAATGCGCTATAGGGTTTGAGTCTGGAGATTGACTTGGCCAATCGAAAACCTTCAACTTCTTACCCCTGATGAACTCCTTTGTTATTTTTGCAGTGTGTTTTGAGTGCATGATGAAGGATCTCCCAATCAGTTTGGTTGCATCTTTCTTTTAATTGGCAGACAAAATGTTTCTGTAGACTTCTGAGTTCATTTTGCTGCTG
>NW_019491547.1:0-426 GCF_002814215.2 Seriola lalandi dorsalis | reverse complement strand
TGGGAAAAACCGGAGGACCCGGAGGAAACCCACGCCAGGACAGGGAGGAACTGGGTCCAGTGGTGGTCCTGGCTTCAGTAACAAGGCCAGAACCACCAGTGAGCCCAGTTCCCCCCTGTGTGGCACATTATAAACTAATGATAGGAGACAGGCCAGGGCTGTTCACCAGCATTAGCCTGTCCCGTTGACTCCGGCAACAGTGAGGCAACAGTGCTAGCCGCTGCACCACTGTGCCACCTTCAGAAGTTTATAATAAGATTGCGGCCAAGATGGACCACAAGCCACAAATAGCGATGACGCTCATGACGGGCCAGAAGTGTTCTCTCCATGCAGACGTCTTGTTCTTGTTTGCAGACACAGTCGAGTGCTTTGCGATGTTTGCTTGTAAAGACTTGACGATGACCGCTTCCACACATGGCTGTTCTA
>NW_019491546.1:0-426 GCF_002814215.2 Seriola lalandi dorsalis | reverse complement strand
ACACCAATTACAGGAGCTAATGGGCAATCGTGTTAGCGTGGTGAAATATGAGCAGTCACCTCCCTGCACTGCAAACGCTAACTGTGTTTTACATTCATGCAGGAGGATTTGAAACCTGCGGGAAAAAGCTGAAGGAGAAGCAGGAAGAGGGAAAAAAGAAACAGAGGATTTATCTCTCCCAGCAGATGCACAGAGTGCTCCTTGGGCTCCCAGAAAGCAGCCAGGACAGTTTACAAGCTGCAAAATAGATTGATTGTCCATGGATCCCTGTCCCCGTGTGGCTGCCAACTCTGAGCTAATTAAAGAACACTTCTCCAGAGGAACACTGAGCAGCAACCAAGCACATCCTATTCACTCCCGAGAAAGCATGCTGCCCTAAACCCCTTTAGAGTAAAAAAAAAAAAAAAAAAAAATTTAAGCCAGCTA
>NW_019491545.1:0-426 GCF_002814215.2 Seriola lalandi dorsalis | reverse complement strand
GGTGTCCACAGGTGTAACCAACCACACTCTTATTACCTGTCCCGACTGTCGTCCTGCGAACACTCACCTCCTCTTTCACCTCCTTCTTCACCTGCTTCAGGTTGGCCCTGAGGTCCATGTTGACTGTATGTTTGGAGCCCAGCAGAGCCTTCAGCATGGCGTCGGCGGACATACGCACTTTCTTCAGAGCGGGTTTCTTCACTCCGGCCAGGTCGACCACTTTGATCTTCAAGTCGTCGATCTGAGAGAGAAACAGGTTTCAAAGGTGAAATGGAGCCAATAGCAGAACAGTGGTTTGTCTCAGGGTTAAAGTCTGATAATCCTACACATGTCAGGAAACGACTATAATAAAAACAATACAACTACAAGCATCAAAGACAAAAATATATATAAATATATATATATATATATATATATATATATAAG
>NW_019491544.1:0-426 GCF_002814215.2 Seriola lalandi dorsalis | reverse complement strand
CTCTAACCTGCTAACGGGCTAACAGCTAACGGGCCGCAGCGGGCTCGCAGGCCGTTTGTCCTACTCACGTTTGCGGGCCTCTGCCACCTTCTCGGCCGCTCTCTTCTCGGCCTGGAGCAGCTGCTGGATTCCCTGGGATTGGCTCGCCATTTTGGGGGAGAGGAGCTGCGGACAGCGGCGCGGAAACGGAGCAGAGACCGGAGAGATTCACCCAGACGAAGGTCGACGGAGGATCTGACTTCGCCTCTGGTCAGTCAGCTGATGTCACGTCACGCTGCGGACCGATCACGTGATTTTGTCACGAGGCGCAGGAAGAGGAGGAGGAGGGGGGGCGGTGCTTCTTCTTCTTCTTCTTGTTTCTCATGTCTCAGTACCGCCCCCATCTGGTTTCTATCAACCTTTTATAGTCTTTTTTTTTTCTCCAAA
>NW_019491543.1:0-426 GCF_002814215.2 Seriola lalandi dorsalis | reverse complement strand
ATATATATATATATACAACCCAGAGTTGAGTGAGTATTCCTGTGGATGTAGCCTATATATTTATCTTTATAACCTCCTTCATATTCTCTATTCTTTGCTGAGGGAGCAACTGTAAATCAACCTAATTTCTACATACTGATAACTATTAGACTTTTAACAGATTATTACAGTGAGAGACTGTTTCACAACAGAAAGGAAGATGTGGACTGTCAATAAATAATTCATCTGGTGTGGGTACCAGTATTTACCCCCACTGTATTTGTTGTTCCAGTTTAATCAGAGTGCGAATTATAAAATGACAGGCTCGGGGGTCAACATTTTCTCAAGGGCGAGAGAGGAACCCAGTGCAGTGCAGGTGATTCAGTGAAGTGTTACAGTCTGTATAGTATCTCGCTTGATAAACTAAAGCTGTCAAATAAATGTAGG
>NW_019491542.1:0-426 GCF_002814215.2 Seriola lalandi dorsalis | reverse complement strand
AGAATAGGTCCATGCTTGTCAAGTGATTAACTAGAAACTGTGGGTTGCAGTTCAAAGTTGTGACTGCTTTCTATCTCTAAGTAAACATTAGGCAATGATACAATGGTGATGGTTAATGCTTTATGCAAATACAGTTTAATGGTTTGATTGGCCAGATGTAAAGAATTTACATAGAGACACGAGAGCATCCTGACTGGAATATGACAACAAAGGGGACACTGACATGTAACCCAAAAAATTCTGTTTTTTTCTCAAAAATGCAGAGGGCATGACATTTATGAATCGGGTCTATGCTATAACCTGCAGTTAGTCTGGATTTACATTTCAGCATTTTCCATTATGTACCAATATAGCTCTGAAATGTCTTGAAAGTTACCAATCAAGTTGGCCAGGAAACCTGGGAAAAAACACGACAACTCCTGGCAG
>NW_019491541.1:0-426 GCF_002814215.2 Seriola lalandi dorsalis | reverse complement strand
GATATTTAACCAATTCTTACATCTTAAATGTTGGAAGTTGGCATTTGTTTGAAAATTTTGTGTCAATAAAAAGTTTCAGTACCAATACAAAGCAATGTTTTTTTTCTTTCTGTACCCTTTCTTTGACAACACAAAATCTTGATTTAAAGTGGAAGTGATCTGTTAAAAAATAAGATTCCAGAAATAACAGGTTTACAAATGTTGGAAAACATTCAGTACTTTTCAATATTTCTTGTCACAGACGTATATTGGTTGCTATCAAAAAAGTATTGAGCTTTGATAAGCAGGCCTTCTAACAATAAAATAAACCATCTCGTCAATAAAAATGACAAATATTTCTTGCGACAGACGAGCTATATCGTCACCTTCCTAAAATAATGGCCTAAGTCATGTTTTGACAAAAATGTTTTTTTTGCCTAAATCACC
>NW_019491540.1:0-426 GCF_002814215.2 Seriola lalandi dorsalis | reverse complement strand
GAGGCGCCAGTCAGACAGACGTCTGCCAGTTAGCCCTGCAAGCTAAGCTAACTGTACAGTAACAAAGCGCAGCCTGGCACCCTGGTAGCCGGACGACGGCTCCCAAAAGTGAGCCATAAAAAAAAACACTCACCTACCTGGCACATACGGAGTGCAGACTCTAACTCATTCTGGGATGTCTGCGTATCCGCGTACTAGGTTTAAATAATGTTATTAGTGTGGTTTGCGAAGTAAGAAGCTGAAAGCAGGACCACAGCCCAGCCCACCCACTGGCTGCTTTCCCCTCCAGCTACGCCTGACGTCACCAAAACATTACCACCAAGATGCATTGTGGGGCAGAGGAGTCCTCCAGCAGGTTGTTGGCAACAATTACCATAACACCAGTGGTATTACTGTTATTATTCATGGGGAATAGTAATTTTTACA
>NW_019491539.1:0-426 GCF_002814215.2 Seriola lalandi dorsalis | reverse complement strand
TTTTTTTGTGTTTATTTAACAGTCTCACTTTATTTTCTCTATATAACATAAGCACAAGGCGCATTTGTGAGGAGGATACAGAACGTTGGTACAATGTGATTCCAAATGCCTGAAACGGGATCAGCAGCAGTTTCGGCCCGGGCTTTCTCATAAATCCAAATTAGGGAGCAAAAGGTGTAATTTATATGCCAGGAATAGGTGTACCTATCATATCACATAACACTAGTTATGAAAGTCTCTACAATTACAGCTACTGTAGTGTGCCTCATCGGTATGCATAAGCTGTTTATCCAAAAACCCAGCTATGTCACTCCTGTGTCTCTTTTTCAAAACAGTTGCATGGCTGAAGGTCATGGATGAAGGCAGTTCTTTCTGACAGGAGTCGATGGTGCTCATGCCAGTCGCTAAGGTCTTTTTTTTTTTTTT
>NW_019491538.1:0-426 GCF_002814215.2 Seriola lalandi dorsalis | reverse complement strand
TCAGGTGCTTTATGATACAGCGTTTAGCTAATACAGGTCCAGCCCAGTTGCCAGTTCAGTTTAACATTCCTGCGATAAATCAGTAATAGATAGTATAGTATAGTATAGTATAGTATAGTATAGTATAGTATAGTATAGTATAGTATAGTATAGTATAGTATAGTACAGTATAGTATAGTATAGTATAGTATAGTATAGTATAGTATAGTATAATATAGTATAGTATAGTATAGTATAGTGTAGTGTAGTGTAGTGTAGTGCAGTGTAGTGCAGTGCAGTGTAGTGTAGTGCAGTGTAGTGTAGTGCAGTGTAGTGTAGTGCAGTGTAGTGTAGTGTAATGTAGTATAGTGTAATGTAGTGTAGTGTAGTGCAGTGTAGTGTAGTGCAGTGTAGTGCAGTGTAGTGTAGTGTAGTGTAGTGCAGTGT
>NW_019491537.1:0-454 GCF_002814215.2 Seriola lalandi dorsalis | reverse complement strand
CTGAATTGCGGCCATGGTCCCGTTCTCCGTGCAGCAGTCAGTCCTCAGTCTCATGGGAATGACGCCGAGGTTTCGCACACATGACAGAAAATAGTGAGCGATCACGCTTGGGTCATTATTTGTTGATCCACTTGCGAGCCACAGCACTTTATGTGAAAATCCATCAATACACCCTGAAAGAGCCAAACCGAAGGGCTTAAATTTATCATAACCATCCGCGTGCCACATATAGTTCGGTCCCGTGGAGTGGTATGTTCTTCTGATGACCCTTCTGCGTGCTCTCCTCTCGCACCCTCGAGGATTCATCACTTGGTCCCTCTTCACTCGCAGATTGTACTTCTGTTTGAGTACCTGCCACATCGTGCGGTAGCCAAACAGCTGTCCAGGTCCACGAAGTTCCGGTCGGATGGCCCTGATTACGGCGTTTGTAGAGGAGTAATCCTTTCTACGATAA
>NW_019491536.1:0-426 GCF_002814215.2 Seriola lalandi dorsalis | reverse complement strand
ATGACCACATGTCTGTCGTGTCGTCCGTCTTTCTGAAGGCCTGTTTTGAAGTTGCAGCTCTTTGTCAGACAGGACGTCCATATTTGGACGACGGGGGGGAAGCTGAGGTGGAACGTGACTGGCTGAGACACCTGCCAATCATGGCAGACACACCTCCAACTGAACTACACCTTTTGAGTTTGTGTGTTTCCTTCAGCAAGTTAAAATCCAGGTCTTTCATTCACTTAATCATCAGCCTGCCTCAGGTGAGCTCTCACCTGTGTGTGAAATGATGACACTGTGGGATGATGGGAGAGTATATGTTCATCTTACCTTTTCTTTTTAGCCAAACATTGATTTATTTTACCTCTTTAAACTCAAACACTTCCTGAAAGATACTAAACGTTTATGAAGCATTAGAGTTTGTTGTATTCTAAAAGATCATCA
>NW_019491535.1:0-479 GCF_002814215.2 Seriola lalandi dorsalis | reverse complement strand
TTTATACCATACTATACTATGACATTTTTATGACCTGTTATGCCTTAATATGCTATGACTTTATTAAATACTATACTATGATGTTTTTATACCTTACTATACTATGACGTTTTTATGACATTTTATACCTGACTATAATATAACGTTTTATGCCTTAATATACTATGAAATTTTTATGCCTTGCTATACTATGACATTTTATGCCTTACTATATGATGACTTTTATGCCATACTATGACGTTATGACATTTTATGCCTTACTATAATATGACTTTTTATTAAATACTATACTATGACGTTGTATGCCTTACTATACTATGACACTTTGACTTACTATACTATGACTTTTTATGCCTTATTATACTATGATGTTTTTATGACTTTTTATACCTTACTATACTATGACGTTTTGATGACTTTTTATTAAATACTATACTATGATGTTTTTATGACTTTATTAAATACTATACTATGATGTT
>NW_019491534.1:0-426 GCF_002814215.2 Seriola lalandi dorsalis | reverse complement strand
GGGGAGGAGAGGGGAGGGAGGAGGAGAGGGAGGAGGAGAGGAGAGGGAGGAGGAAGAGGAGAGGGAGGAGGAGGAGGTGAGGGAGGAGGAGGAGAGGGAGGAGGAGGAGGAAGAGAGGGAGGAGGAGGAGGTGAAAGACAAAGAGTTAGCGTCCTCCTCGGATCGGTCCAGTCCAGCAGCTCAGCGTCTCCTTGAAAGGTCTTGAAAATCCTGGAGAGTTTGAAGGTGTCTGAGTTTTCTGCAGCACTGTGTGTTTTATAGAATATTTTTTACTCATCATCCGGCCGGCTGCAGTAAATCCACGTCCCAACCAGCACTCAACAGTTTCATGATCTTTAAGAATAAAATGCCATATCAAACCAAAGGGCTGCTCCACTACGGCAAAAATCCAAATCACGATTATTCATTCTGCATTTAATGAGCTTT
>NW_019491533.1:0-426 GCF_002814215.2 Seriola lalandi dorsalis | reverse complement strand
AAAAAAAAAAAAAAAAAAAAAAAAAAGGATCTACAGATGGTTTTTGCTGCTTTTACAACAGACTGTTTGAAAAGTACAAGAACAGCCTGAGCCTATTAGATGTTATCTACTGTACCTCCTCTCCCCCACTTACAATAAGTGCTGTAAAAACAATTAAATTTGGTCTGTGATCATGTATGGTTTGCAGCACTGTGTCTCTTTAAAGCTGCAAAGACCATAACACAACATCCATAAAGCTGCAACTTTTTAAATCTTAATCTAAAAACATCACACCCAAATCGTGTTTTGTTTGTTCTGCAAGGACTCCGAATAGTACAAATGATTCACCCTGGATGAAAGATCATTTAATCCAGCCCCCAAAACACACACACACACACACACACACACACACACACACACACACACACACACACACACACACACACA
>NW_019491532.1:0-493 GCF_002814215.2 Seriola lalandi dorsalis | reverse complement strand
TTTCTGAATACAGACTGTGTGCATTTCTCTGTGGACTGAGGCTTTGATACTTTCACAGTATTAATATAGAACCAAGATCTGCTTTATAATCAAACAGCACATGGACATCTACCTTTAGACTATATGGACCTTTAATGTAACCAGCTTTAACCAGCATTAACCAGCTTTGGTAATTCTAATGGTTACAGAAAGTCAAATATTTAGATGCTGATTTATAAGCGACAGTTAAAATACTCACTTCCAAAATGGACGATGGAGATATAATGAAACCCTGATGGCCTGTCAGTGGGCCACATCTGGCCCTAAAACATAAATAGCTGGTCTCCTGATGAAACCAGAACCTTTTACTTGATTTGTCATAGGGTACAGTACTTGCAAGGCTCATAAATATATATATATATATATATATATATATATATATATATATATACATATATATAACCGTATATGTGATCTCATAACAACTGATAATAAATACCCCAACATGAAGAGA
>NW_019491531.1:0-426 GCF_002814215.2 Seriola lalandi dorsalis | reverse complement strand
CATACAGTAGCTCTGGTGACTTTGTCTCAGAGTGAATAATACGACGTGGCACCACCATCTGTCCCCCCCTCTCTTCTATGCATGTGGTCTGCCATTAGGCAGCGAGCTCCCGCTGGTCTGCCATAATGCCCCGAAATAAAGATGTGCCATCAAACCCAGCACAACTCCCACAACTAATCTGATGTTGAGGTAGGACACATCACATTTTACAGTTGACTTTGCAGCAGTGTTTTTCGTTTCAGAGAAGTAGCAATCAGCCCCCTTTTTCTGTCTCTCCTATAGGTGTGAGAAATTAATGATTATCTATTTCAAAATCTGTGTTAATTAGTTTTATTATTCACTGCAAATATAAATAAACAAATCACTGCAAACTGGTACTTGAGAGAATTTGTTTTCCAAGAAGGCGACACAAGAATGGCTTTGAAA
>NW_019491530.1:0-426 GCF_002814215.2 Seriola lalandi dorsalis | reverse complement strand
TCCTGGTCAGCTGCTGTGGTGTCTGTGGGGGCAACTGGAAACCTAGATAAAACATCTGCATTAGTATGGTCTCTTCCAGGGCAGTACTTGATGGTATAGTCAAAGTTGGCAAGTTGAGCAACCCACCTTTGTTCCACAGCCCTCAACTTTGCATTTTGCAGATGCTCAAGAGGGTTACTGTCTGTCACAACAGTGATCTTTACACCCCACAGATAATCTTTAAATTTCTCCACTATTGCCCATTTCATTCTCCTTCTTGAGAGAGTTCTTCTTATACTTTTATAAAGAGGTGGAGAGAAAAGTTAAAAACATAATTATATTTGGGAATCCCTCTTCTTCCGGTATCGTAATCGTCTGTTTTTTATCCAGCAGAGGGAAGAGTTCCCCATTTCATGTTCCTTTAAGCCGAGCTTAAAGGAACTGTAA
>NW_019491529.1:0-426 GCF_002814215.2 Seriola lalandi dorsalis | reverse complement strand
GCACAAGGATCAAAGTTTACATCAAAGGGAAAAAGTGTCAGGGAAAAAACCCAGTTTTCTCCTTTGTATGAAACGCTTTGTCGGGGGTCCAGACATTACTTCCTGGTCCTATTGATGTCAATACTTCTCTTGGTGCTGCCCACCTGCAAGCTTGACACGCCTCCACACAAGGCACAGCACATAACTACTTATGGTGAAGAGTTTTCATTAGTTTTGTAGCCATGCCGAAAAGACAGTGTTCTTGATTTCCTGCAGAAATCAACTTTATTTTTCCACAGTTCTCCACTGCTCCAAACATTATAGTGTGAGCCTGCACTTATGAGGACTGCTTCAGAAACCACGCACAGTTAGACGTTTCATTTTCACAAATGTTATTTCTGTAATTCACACTTGATGTGGCAGAACAGGGGACTTAGCCTCACAGCC
>NW_019491528.1:0-426 GCF_002814215.2 Seriola lalandi dorsalis | reverse complement strand
TCTTTTCACAAATCTTTCATTATTTTCCACATTTGAAAGAGCAGTTGACTGATCTAAAAGAAAAAGAACAAGAGATCGAAAGATATGAAATTAGTCGTGGTAGCGCTGCTGTGTAGCTCCGTGTGAGCCTCTTTTAACGGCGGGGCTGATGGGATACCGTGGTCATTATGGAGAAAGACCGCTGTGACGAATTCCATTTGTCCGTTACATTACTTCCTCATCCCTGTAACGCAGCGTTGGTGCCGTTGGACTCAGCTTCAGCTGCTGAAAGTGACTCATGCTCTTCGAGAACGAGCTGCTGATCGACCACATAATAATAATAATGCTGAAGTTGTGAATGCTGCAGGACACAGCGGCTCACACACACACACACACACACACACACACACACACACACACACACACACACACACACACACACACACA
>NW_019491526.1:0-426 GCF_002814215.2 Seriola lalandi dorsalis | reverse complement strand
CTTGTTGTCCCTGGTTGAAGTGTTAATTGAAATCTCACGTCCTTTGAGTAAAGCTTCAAGTAATGTCTGTAGTCCTCTGGGCCCAGTCTTAGTCAGGTTGTGTGTTTTTATAAGCAAGAAATATCAGAGAGGAAATGATCTTCTCATGTGACTCTATGTCAGAAATCAAATAAGCATGTTTCCTGAAATGTTGAAATATTTCTTTAATAGACATACCTGTTGGATTTGTTGTCTGTGTTATCTCTTGGCCCTGCTTTTTGTCACCTGTTTCAGCTGATGGAACTGTGAACACAAACGCAATTATGAACTCACAGAGATGTCACTCCATAGTCATGGAGCAGGTAACCACTTATATTATGCACACTGTCTGAAGCTAAAAAGAGATTTCAAATATCAGCTCTTGCCAGAGTTGTTCTAAAACCTTTG
>NW_019491525.1:0-426 GCF_002814215.2 Seriola lalandi dorsalis | reverse complement strand
GGAATTAACCAAAGGAAGCAAAACTAGAACTCAGACACTGGGGTGACATGACTATCAAAATAAAACAGGAAGTTCATGGGGAAACACAGCACAACACAGGGAAGACAAAACTAGACACCAGAAACACCCAAACCAGAAACACTCAAAACCCAGAAAACCAAAAACCAAGAAAGTCCAAAAAACAAAACCCTGGAGCCTCCAGGCTGAGACAGAGAGAGGGGGAATGACATGCAGTAAAGGGCCGTCCGATGCGGGACTCGAACCGGGGGCCGACTGCAGCGAGGACATTAGCCTCTGCATATGCGGCGCCTGCTTAACCAACTGAGCCACTCGACGCCTCGGGATCAGGATCTTTTTGATGAAATTTTGGATGAATTCAAAAGGGGGGTCATTTATTCTACTGTGAATGGTGACCAGCCAATCAAG
>NW_019491524.1:0-426 GCF_002814215.2 Seriola lalandi dorsalis | reverse complement strand
CACACACACACACACACACACACACACACACACACACACACATCTTACATTGTACTCTGGCTGAGTTTCGGTGCTGGATAAGGTGCTGCTGCTCTGGGCCGAGTCTTTGGAGTCTTGTTCCATCAGCTCCAGACGGGGGGCCTCTGGAACCTCGCTGGACACGACCACGACTGTCCGAGGACCGCTGGCGCACTGACGGAGAGCAGGAGAGAAACTTTATTAGACTCAAGAAACAGTTTGAGTAAAAGCAAAAGAGAGAAAGAAACACAGAAGCTAGATTTTTAAAAACAAACACCGTTTCTAGATGAACTGCAGTGAGAGGGAAGGACGTGATCGAGTGTTGCAGGTTCAAATCATCACAATCAAAGTTCATTACACATTTGTGAAGAATCAACACTTCTGCATGGGACAAAAAAAAAAAAAAAA
>NW_019491523.1:0-426 GCF_002814215.2 Seriola lalandi dorsalis | reverse complement strand
ATTACAATTCACCCAATATTTGTTGAGATATTTCAGTATTGATCAGTGTAGAAGTGTAGGACCAACTGGCCAATGTTGTCATTCATAGAGCCGTGGCTAAAGATCAAAGCTACAGTATATGAATATAAGCACCATTAGCCTCTGTGGTAAACTTAATCAAGTTTACCACTCTACATTTTACATTTTATTATTTATTTACACCCTTGACTTTTGAATCAGCATTTAGTCATTCATGTTTAGTCAGTTAGGAGACACTGTTATTGTGGGACGAGGCGCATGTTCAGTGTAACCCTCTGGTCTTTTAGGAATCAAATGGATTTATTCTCCTTGTCTATGTACAAAGATCTTAGACGAATGTGTGAGGAGAAATCTTCTTTATCGTTGCCCTTTGACGGCAGATCACACTCAGTTCAGTGTTTTTAATGC
>NW_019491522.1:0-426 GCF_002814215.2 Seriola lalandi dorsalis | reverse complement strand
CCTCTTTGAAAGAACAGTGTCGAACTTCTTGTGTCTGCAAATTGAACTTCCATACACATGAACACAGAACATCTTTCATGTTTCTCGATGGGAAACCTTGCAAAGGGATTTAAGACAAACCATTCACTGAGAGAAAGGTGCTGCATGTACACGCAACTTTCATAGGAAATTTACAAATTAACCCTGAAAGTTGAAGACAAAGCAAAGCACCAAACTGGCAAAACAAGCAAGAGTAAATATCCTGGTTTTAAATGAGCTCCATCAGGCCAAAGTCACTTTGTCATCAAGTTTTTACTGTTGATAATTCATGGAAAAACAACAGGAAAAGCAAAATTACCCTAAATTGAGAGTAACAGCCCAAAAACAAGGTGACAATTTAATATAGTTTTAATATAGCTTGTATCCATTACACACACACACACACAC
>NW_019491521.1:0-427 GCF_002814215.2 Seriola lalandi dorsalis | reverse complement strand
GCTGAATATTGTGTGGCTGTTGGTGACTTTTAACAAGCTGAATACATTTGTCTTATATCACATATATTTCTCAGTGACTGGAAACACTCTAAGGGAGTTCTCACCTACAATATGAATATTACTGATTTAATTATTTCTTCTTTTCTTTTTCTTTAAGTATCAAGTACCACAAATACCTTTATTTAAATTATAATCTGTAACGTTTCCACATGAAAACATCTAAAAATATCTAGACCTATGTTATGTATGTTGTTGAGTTGTGTTCTTACATTATCACAAATGTTTCCATCAATTCTCAAACCAGAGAAATCTGTGATTTTAATCATGGTAACAGTACGTGTCATTGGTCTCCTCTCAATGACATCATATCCTCTATGATCATGTGTCAGTGTGTTTGTCTGACAGAAGCTCAACATTGACTTTTATC
>NW_019491520.1:0-538 GCF_002814215.2 Seriola lalandi dorsalis | reverse complement strand
CCCCCCCCCCCGACTTGCAGCAACAGCAGACATATGAACACATAATTTAACAAATACAGACAAAATGTCCTGCTGATGTATTTTTCCTTCTTAACACACACCCGCACACACACACACACACACACACACACACACACACACACACACACACACACACGCACACACACACGCACACACACACACAAAATACTGCTGGTGTCAAGTGTCGAGACATTTTTCCTGGCTTACTCTAATAAATACTTGAATATTACATATTATTATATCTTGGCATAGTTGAAAAAAAACAAAAAAACATGCTCGTTGTACCAACCAGTGAAAATGGTACGTAACCTAGACAGGTGCACGGGTCTGGTTCAAACCCCACTGGACCGCTCAGTCATGGTTTCAGTGAGGTCTGCGCAGCTTTACTACTATTTGTGTCGATCACTGTCCCAGCTGTGACTATAAGCTCAAAATGACTGATTGATTGATTTGATTGATTGATTGACCTTATTGGAAATTTGTCTTCAGCCTCCCCCAAAGAAAGTACAGTAAAAAA
>NW_019491519.1:0-427 GCF_002814215.2 Seriola lalandi dorsalis | reverse complement strand
AAATCTCCAGGATTTCTGAAGGGATGTTTTTTATATGCACCAAACAGCAAGGCAACCTTGGAAGTGAAAACCTTAGCAATAGCAATAAACCTTAGCAATAAACCTTAATCTGATTAGCTAATGAGCTAATGAGATGAGCATACAGAAGAAAAATGTTAAATAAAGAACAATAGAACCCTTCAGAAGACATTATGCATAGCCCTTTTACAACTCTGCTGTCATTAGCAGTGTTCCCACATAGTTGAGGTGCAGCGCCTCCACTGAACTCCTGACTGCCACTACAATGAATATTTTCTTCTGTGAGGGAAGCCTGATTAGGGTGTGAAATGTGTTGAGTCTAACAAAAAAAAACAGTAATTTAACTTAAATATACAGATGACGAAAGGGAAAATGAAATAAAACATTACCTCCAGAAAAACTGTCTGCA
>NW_019491518.1:0-983 GCF_002814215.2 Seriola lalandi dorsalis | reverse complement strand
AAGGCATAAAAAGTCATAGTATAGTAAAGCATAAAATTGTCAAAGAACGTCATAGTATAATCAGGCATAAAAACATCAAAAAAAGTCATAGTATAGTAAGGCATAACAAGTCATTGTATATTAAGGCATAAAAACATCAAAAAACGTCAATATATAGTATGGTAAAAAATATTAAAAAACCGTCATAGTATAGTAAGGCATAAAACATCATAGTATAGTAAGGCATAAAAATGTAAAAAAAAAAAAAAACTCATAGTATAGTAAGGCATGAAAATGTCAAAAAAAAAGTCATAGTATAGTAAGGCATAAAATTGTCAAAAAACATCATAGTATAGTAAGGCATAAAAAGGCATAAAAAGTCATAGTATAGTAAGGCATAAAAAGTAAAAAAAAATGACATAGTATAGTAAGGCATAAAAAGTCATAAAAAAGACATAGTATGATAAGGCATAAAAAGTCATAGTATAGTAAGGCATAAAAAGTCATACTATAGTAAGGCATAAAAAGTAATAAAAAAGACATGTTATAGTAAGGCATAAAAAGTCATAGTATGATAAGGCATAAAAAGTCATACTATAATAAGGCATAAAAAGTCAAAAAAACGACATAGTATATTAAGGCATAAAAAGTAAAAAAAAAATGACAGTATAGTAAGGTTTAAAAAGTCATTGTATATTAAGGCACAAAAACATCAAAAAACATCACTGTATAGTAAGGCATAAAAATTTCAAATTATTTCACTATATAGTATGGCATAAAAAGGCATAAAAAGTCATAGTATAGTAAGGCATAAAAAGTTTAAAAAAATGACATAGTATAGTAAGGCATAAAAAGTCATAAAAACGTCATATTATAGTAAGGCATGAAAAGTCATAAAAACGACAGTATAGTAAGTCATAAATAGTCATAGTATAGTAAGTCATAAAAAGTCATACTATAGTAAGGCATAAAAAGTAATAAAAATGACATGTTATAGTAAGGCA
>NW_019491517.1:0-427 GCF_002814215.2 Seriola lalandi dorsalis | reverse complement strand
TGGATACATGATGTGACCTCATAGTTAACTTGATGTAAACTGGTCATTTAACCTGTAATGGATCAGCTGGTTATTATCACATTGGTCTATACGTGTTCTATGAATTAGTGTTGGTGAGATGAAGCTTCGTGACGCTCTGAACCAGTCGAACAAGGAGCTTCAGAAAAGGTTCATTTCTTGGTGCCTCATGTGAACAGAGCGACACCTACTGCTCACAATGTGAAACAGGCAAAGTATCAGTATAAGGGAAACCATGGTTATATCCTCATTCTAGGCAGACATTTATAGTAAAAGAAATATATTTCAATAAACATAAAGCTTCTGTAATAATGATGCTCTGTGCTCGTACTTTACTGTGAGAAATCAGATCAAACTGGAGGTTTCATGTCGCAGTTGCTCCATAATTCAAACCGCAACCAAAAGCAGT
>NW_019491516.1:0-1458 GCF_002814215.2 Seriola lalandi dorsalis | reverse complement strand
CCATACAATACTTAGATGTTTTTTGGCATTTTTATGCCTTTCTGTACTATCTCGTTTGATGCCTGACCATACTGAAACGTTTTTATGACCTTTTATGCCTTAATATACTATGATGTTTTTTTGACATTTTATACCATACTATACTATGACGTTTTTTTTTAGCATTTTTCAGCCCCACAATACTCAGATGTTTTTTGGCATTTTTATGCCTTTCTGTACTATCTCGTTTGATGCCTGGCCATACTGAGACGTTTTTATGAGGTTTTATGCCTTATTATACTATGATGTATTTTTGACATTTTATGCCATACTATACTATGACGTTTTTTTTTAGCATTTTTCAGCCCTACAATACTGAGATGTTTTTTGGCATTTTTATTCCCTTCTGTACTATCTCGTTTGATGCCTGACCATACTATGACGTTTTTATGAGGTTTTATTGCTTAAAATACTATGATGTATTTTTGACGTTTTATGCCATACTATACTATGACGTTTTTTTAGCATTTTTTTTTTACTATGCCGTTTTTATGACTTTTTATTCCTTACTATAATATGACTTTTTATGCCTTACTATACTATGACGTTTTCATGACTTTTTATGCCTTATGATACTCTGTCGATTTTATGACTTTTAACGCCTTACTATACTGTGACATTTTTAAGGTTTACTATACTATGATGTTTTTATGACTTTTTATCTCTTACTATACTATGTCGTTTTTATGACTTTTTATGACTTACTAAAATATGATTTCTTATGCCTTACTATACTATGACGTTTTTATGACTTTTTATGTCTTACTTTACTATGTCGTTTTTATGACTTTTTATGACTTAGTATAATATGACTTTTTATGCCTTACGATACTATGTCGTTTGATGCCTGACCATACTATGACGTTTTTATGAGGTTTTATGCCTTAATATACTATGATGTTTTTTTGACATTTTATACCATACTATACCATGACGTTTTTTAGCATTTTTCAGCCCCACAATACTCAGATGTTTTTTGGCATTTTTATACCTTTCTGTACTATCTTGTTTATTGCCTGACCATATTATGGCATTTTTATGAGGTTTTATTGCTTAAAATACTATGATGTATTTTTGACGTTTTATGCCATACTATACTATGACGTTTTTTTTTAGCATTTTTATGCCCTACAATACTGAGATATTTTTTGGCATTTTTATGCCCTTCTGTACTATCTTGTTTGATGCCTGACCATATTATGGCATTTTTATGAGGTTTTATTGCTTAAAATACTATGATGTATTTTTGACGTTTTATGCCATACTATACTATGACGTTTTTTAGCATTTTTCAGCCCTACAATACTTAGATATATTTTGGCATTTTTATGCCTTTCTGTACTATTTCGTTTGATGCCTGACCATACTGAGACGTTTTTATGACCTTTTATGCCTTAATATACTATGATGTTTTTTTGA
>NW_019491515.1:0-666 GCF_002814215.2 Seriola lalandi dorsalis | reverse complement strand
GGCATAATCACTCATAAAATCATCATAGTATGATAAGGAATGAAAGGATGTAGTATAGTAAGGCATAAAAATACCATACAACATCACATTACAATATGGCATAAAAATGTCAAAAAACGTCATAGTATAGTATGGCATAAAACGTCAAAAAAACATCATAGTATTTTAAGGCATAATCACTCATAAAATCATCATAGTATGATAAGGAATGAAAGGATGTAGTATAGTAAGGCATAAAAATGCCATAAAACATCACATTACAATATGGCATAAAAATGTCAAAAAACGTCATAGTATAGTATGGCATAAAAATGTCAAAAAACGTCATAGTATTTTGAGGCATAAATGGTCATAAAAACATCATATTATGATAAAGAATTAAACAAAATAGTATAGTAAGGTATAAAAATGCCAAAAAAAACGTCATAGTATAGTCTAGCATAAAATCATGAAAAATCGTCATAGTATATTAAGGCATAAAAATGCCAAAAAAACTTCATAGTACAGTATGGCATAAAACACCAAAAAAACATCGTAGTATTTTAAGGCATAAATGGTCATAAAAACATCATATTATGATAAGGAATTAAACAACATAGTATAGTAAGGCATAAAAATGCCATAAAACATCACATTACAATATGGCATAAAAATGTCAAAAAATGT
>NW_019491514.1:0-427 GCF_002814215.2 Seriola lalandi dorsalis | reverse complement strand
CATAGATTTCTTTTTGACACTGTAGCTAAACTCACTCAGCAGCAGCCATCTCTTAGCTGCTCGCCCTTTACAGCCCATGACTTTCTATAATTTTTCAGTTATAAAATAGAAGAAATTAGACATAAAATCACCTCTTCTTCTCCAGCTTCTTCAGAGCATTACATTGAGTCCCTTTTAACTTCTCCTTTAACAAATTTTGAAACTCTGTCTCTTGAAGCACTGTCTAAGCTGGTGTTGTCGTCTAAGATGCTAAGCTCTCCAAAGACCTCTTGGTCAATCCTGGGACCTTCAGTGCTGAACATTATTAATTTATCACTCACTTCTGGCACAGTTCCCAGTAGCTTTAAGACTACTGTTAAACCTTTACTTAAAAAACCACACCTTGATCCAGAATCCTTAAATAATTATCGACCAGTCTCAAACCTTT
>NW_019491513.1:0-478 GCF_002814215.2 Seriola lalandi dorsalis | reverse complement strand
GGGGAAACCACCGCACAGTCAACACACACACTGCATGTACGGAAGGTATCAGCACACACACACACACACACACACACACACACACACACACACACACACCCTCCTTACGCACAAACACACATTTCCCTGTCACACACACACACGCACACACACACAGCAGTGATATAGAGGTAAACAATAAAAAAGGCTCAGAGCCACTAATAAGAGCTGAATCCATTCACATCACTTACCAATCAATTTACCTCACAAAGACTCACGTCAGCCTGAATCAAGGTGATAAAGTCAGCATCCACAAATAAAAAAGTGACTTTCACCTCCACCACCTCCCTAGAAGAGCAGTACAGCAGACAACAGGCCAGCTGCCGCCTCCTGCCATCTGCTCTCTGTGGATGGAGCCGCTATCATAAAGACAGGGGATGGGACGGATCAGATAAACAGGCCCGTACCCGCTGATGTTTGCCGATGGAGGTCCGGGACC
>NW_019491512.1:0-427 GCF_002814215.2 Seriola lalandi dorsalis | reverse complement strand
GGGGGGGGGGGGGGGGGGGGGGCGCTCTCAGGTTTGTGTCACAGAGTGGATTATACCAAAGACACCTCTCTCCATTTGAGAGAAACACACACACACACACACACACACACACACACACACACGGGGGCTCAGACTCGGTGCATTTTAAGAGCCCTGTCACCTGCAGCTATAATATCAGACAGTGGCTCGTGGAGCAGACACTCATCTTCAGCACTGTGTTTCGTGCTAGCTGACAGGCTCAAGCAGGAGCTAACTGGCTAGCTCACCACAATTATAGATCCCGTCTGTGTCGTCGCAGAGTTACGGCAAACCTCAGCGCAACACGCCCGAGGCCTTCTCTGTCAAAATGTCACCTGGACCGGGCGGCGCTCCAGGCGAGACACCCAGGCGCTTTTTAGTTAATATCTACAATAGGATTGTGGATGGA
>NW_019491511.1:0-427 GCF_002814215.2 Seriola lalandi dorsalis | reverse complement strand
AGAGAGAGAGAGAGAGAGAGAGAGAGAGAGAGAGAGAGAGAGAGAGAGAGAGAGAGAGAGAGAGAGCACAGGGTGATAAACACAACCCAGGCTGTCAGCTCCCCATTGTCCTGGCCTGAATGTGCTTTTGTCACTGCAGCATACAGCCACAGTCCAGTCCAGTCTATGACAACGTGCCAGGCGGGCATCACTTCCAAGTCGTGGCATGACCAGCTGTGTGAGAGCAGAAAGCGCTCGGCACGACAGCAAACACTCGCAATACAGGGTCGAGGTCTATACACAGGCTCAGGACGAGCACGGTTGTAGTGCTGCAGCTGTGAACTCCTCCTCGCTCGGAGGAAAGGCTGAGGACACATTTCCAGCTCTCTCTTGTTGCAGCCACGTATCTGATAAACTACGCCTGATATTTGTTAAATGAAAGATAAGG
>NW_019491508.1:0-427 GCF_002814215.2 Seriola lalandi dorsalis | reverse complement strand
AGGGGGAGGGGGGGAGGAGGGATTTCTTTTTCTCTGGCAGCAGTTTTGTGCATCCGCTGACAAAAAAGAAAAAAAAGAAAACTAACATGGCTTACAGTTTGAAAGCATTTTCAGACCTGAGTGTCCTTGCTGCTCGCCGCAGTAATTACCCTGTAAATACATCAGCAGAGAGGCAGCGCTTTGATAAACAACATCAAATGGCGAGGAAAGAGAGGAGCACGTATGTGTCTGAAGAAAACACGCCTCGTTCTGCAGCTTCGTTCGTTTTCACTGTTTCACAGAAAAACTTTCCAAATCACCACAAAACACATTCACTTCAAATGAGCTGAAATTCTCTGTTATTCATCCTGAGTGGAAAAGCCCCCACCCCCCCCAAAAAAACCTCTCCATTAGCACTGTCTATTATCTAGCCAGAGGGGGAGAGGGG
>NW_019491507.1:0-427 GCF_002814215.2 Seriola lalandi dorsalis | reverse complement strand
CTTTGCTTGCAGAAGTCACCTGCCTGGTACTGGATGTGAGTCCCACAGCGTCGGAGGTTTTACTTTCTCTGCAAAGTGGTTCCACAAAGGGTTTATATCTTGATGCTTCATGTGGACAGTGCAACATCTACTGGCCTGAATGCAAAATGGGTAAATACAAACATTTGTACATCACAGATTTTATGCAAGTATCAAGTAAAGCATGATTGTATTTTATATTCCAAGCATATATTTATATACTGTAACAGCAAATCAAAATGTTTTGTATGCATCAAATGTCATTATCAGTCAAGTTAAACTAAATGTCTTTGTTTAAACAAAGTGTCAAAACTTTAAGTTAGTTTGCAATGTGGGCAAAGAACATGTAGCTTCACTTTTAAATGTCAGCTTTGGTCGTTGTGCTGTAAAGGTGCAATATAAGATGTGG
>NW_019491506.1:0-427 GCF_002814215.2 Seriola lalandi dorsalis | reverse complement strand
AGCCACACAAGTGTACACAGACACACACACAAACACACACACACACACACACACACACACACACGTGCGCGCGCGTATGTGACGGTCTTGTGAGGCCTTCCAGATGTCTTTAATCAGATCATGTCCTATTGACACACAAACATGTTTGCTGCTTCACTGAGCGCTCAATGAACAAGTCACACCCACATGCAGAGACAACTCTTCTGGTAGATTGTTGTTTAACGCTTTTTGTCAGGTTAAAGGGCTTTTCTGATTGAGCCTAGCTTAACCTGTCACCCCTCTATAACCTCTATCCTCCACAGAATTTCACTGTTGCATCACCCTCACTAATATTTATTTATTTTTTTAGTTTCACCATATCGACCCTGAGCTTTTCCTTGGCTTGTGAGTGGCAGGTGGAGGATGGGTGCTCCGTCAGCTTAGCCCC
>NW_019491505.1:0-427 GCF_002814215.2 Seriola lalandi dorsalis | reverse complement strand
TAGCACAAGTAGAAAAGTCAAAAACTCAGTAATGTCCGTTAAACACAATGGCTGTGTCTGAAACCACTCCCTATTTACTCTATATTGCCCTTTATGGAGTGTCTGAGTTCATCTATAGACTTTGTCTATCCTCAATGAGGATGTAACATAATGATGATTAGTTCAAAATCCTTTAGACACTTCAGTCCTTTATTTATTGCTAACTATTAAGTAAACTAGGAGTATCTGTTACATATGAAGAAATGAATGAGTGAAGGAGGACAGGATTTCAAACACAACCAATGTCTATAGAATTTGCTAACATTTGCTAAAATTAGCTAGTCTTAGCAATGAGAAGCTACTAGTCATACCAGACCAAGTAAGGCTGTGTATTGAATTGGGTGAGGGTGCATTTTATTGCTTATGAATTGAACTTTTCAATTGTAAT
>NW_019491504.1:0-485 GCF_002814215.2 Seriola lalandi dorsalis | reverse complement strand
CATACTATATACTTCATACCATCCTGCAGATGACAAATAATAATATTTTCCATAATAATGATAATAATATCCTAGTATACAGTATAGGGCTACAACAATAATTATTTTCATTATCGATTAATCTGCTGATTATTCAAGTAATCAATCATTTACTCTTTTATTTGTCAAATAAAATGGAGAAAAAAAACCATCACAACTTTGCAGAGCCAAAAGTGACCTCCTTAATATTTCTGTCCAACAATTCAAAACCCAAAGATATTTAAATTATAATCATATATGACAAAGAAAACCTGCAAATCTGAAACGATAAATCAGTTATAGAAATTGTTTACTTTCAGTTGAAACTTCTGGAAATCCTGGATAGTGGTAAATTTATTCGTGTGTGTGTATGTGTGTATGTGTGTATGTGTGTGTGTGTGTGTGTGTGTGTGTGTGTGTGTGTGTGTGTGTGTGTGTGTGTGTGTGTGTGTGTGTGTGTGTGTGTG
>NW_019491503.1:0-427 GCF_002814215.2 Seriola lalandi dorsalis | reverse complement strand
TGATCTGCGTTTGGCTGAGTCTATTGCTGGTAGTCTTTTCTTTGGGTTGAGTTTGGGCTGGTGAAGCACGGCTTGTCCAGGGGTAGTGTAGGATGGTGCATTTGCAAATGCTCGTGCAAATTGGTAGTAGCAGAATGTTCTGTCTGGCACTATATGTGTGTAAACATTCGTTTATGTCCTTCAGCCCACAGGTTGCATCCGATTAAAAACCGAAATAATCCCAAATAGGTGATTTTGTGTTCCGTTTCACAATGAGCTTTTCCATGATTGCATTTGCTGAAAATGTTACATTTTACATTTACTAATTTGGCATTTATCCAAAGCAACTTACAGCATGAAAATTTTAACATATCGCCCAACCTTACAACAGCACAGATAATCAATCATTAATCGTATTAAATGAGATGCAAATCAAGCGATTTAGAGG